>NC_084505.1:32020126-32320126 GCF_024500385.1 Phyllopteryx taeniolatus | reverse complement strand
GCACAAAATGTAAAGTTTACGCCACAGCTGCCCAAATTAATAGCATCGGTAATTCCCAAGATTATTTTTGTATGTTTATGTAATGGATAATACATATAACTATGAAGAGGCTCTTTAACCCAAATGAGTATTTTAATGGTAGAGTATAATTTCTGTTATCTATGAATTTCATGTTTCGTGAAAAGAACAGTAAAGCGCTTCATTATTTATTTCTTGGCTTAAGATGTCACATTTGGGTCTAAAAAGTTGAATTGGGTTTCTAATTCTTGTTCTAAATATTATGATCTCATTGTAAAGCTTTTGCATTAAAGTGCTTCATGACGCTGGATGGTCTCTGAGACAAATACTTTCCATGGTCAAATAAACGCATGAAGCACTGTATATAAAGCCTAAGCCAGGGGTGGGCAAACTATGGCCTGCAGGCAACATACGGCCCGCTCTGTTCTTCATTCGGCCCCACCAACCATTTACTGAACATGATTAAAAGTCGTCTAACATTTGTTGCATTAATTTACCTGTTTTTCTCCCAAAATGTATGAATTTTAATGTATTTATTCATTTTGTATTGATTTATAGCATGAAATAATTGGTTAATTGGTTTATTGTAAAGAATTTAATAAAACCTTTTTTGCAGATGTGATTTATTTTTGCTATCAATGGTAATTTATGATTTGCTTGCGAGGGAATTGGATATCATATTGATGTAATGTGAAAATATTGACAAATTGCTTCATAGGCACACACCCACAAACACGCAAATTGTTTGTAGATTATGGTATGAATTGTAATGAAGGGGCAGGACATGATACGCTTTTGCCTTCTTCTGCACCTTCTCGAACTCATTCGTTTGTACTTTTATATGGACTGGGTCACTGGTGCCAAACTCAGGGCGCGGGGGCCAAATCCATCCCGCCACGTGATTTTATGTGGCCCGCAAAGGCAAAATCACTTCCGTGATTCTTGTTAAAATCTGTACCAAAATTTCAAATCCTCATATATCATAATTGATCATGTTGAGATATCGTAAGCATGTTTGTGTTACCAAACATTAATAATAGTTGAAAAACCCATTACGCTTGATTTCTGATTCCATTTTGTATGTAAATATGATGAGGCGATTAAAGGTTTTTATGGTTTCACAGTCATAACAGCCCTCTGAGGGAAACGGTAACTACAATGTGGCCCGCGGCAAAAATGAGTTTGACACCCTTGGACGAGGTGATATCCTTCTGTATAGAGACCTTTGTTGTTTGTTTGAACTATGTTTTGATTGTTCAAGATAAAGAGCAACCAATGAATCAATCTATCAATCAGTATAAAACATGTACACACCGCTGTTAAAATTGCAGGTTTTTGTGATGTAAAAAAATGTAACCAAGATAAATGTTTTCAAATCTTTTCACATTTTCCCACATTTTGTTTTGGTCCAATCAAACCAAGGTTGAACCTTTTGGTCACAATTACAAAATGTATATTTAGCACAAATGCAACACTGCACATCAGCATAATGCTAAAGGACTTTCTTCAGCTGGAACTGGCAGCTCAGTCAAGGCGGAGGAAATAATCAACAGTTCCAAATCACTGTCAATGTTAGCATAAAACCTTCAGGCTTCTGATACACAAAGGAAAATAAAATGTCAGGGGAAAAAAAAACTACTAGAATAATCTGAAATATATTTAAGCCTAATCAGCAACCACATGATTTCAGTTGTTTCTTTTCACTTACCCCCTCAAAATGATTTTTTTTCCAGTAGTGTTGTACAGGTTATCACACATTAATGGTGGAAAAAGAACAATTTTACATATTTTTAGATTAACATGTTATTCATGCACTGTATTAATTTTACCTCCTCTACAAAAGACTTGGCCCATCCGTCTGTTGTAAAACTCCAATGTGAACACTAAAGTTCGCCCACATCAGGTCTCAGCTATTGTTCTCCCTTTTGTGTTGCGGGTGCAGGTGTGCCCCCGCCCAGGATGGAGTGGTACAAGGACGCCGTCCCTCTGTCCAAGCTGGCCAACCCTCGCTACAAGGTCACCAGCGCAGCGGGTCTGACAGTGCGGCGAGTGCAGCCGGGAGACGGCGGGATATTCCAGTGCTTTGCCGGAAACGCCGGCGGAGAGACGCAAGCGCACGCGCAACTAATCGTCTCCGGTGGGTCCTCCGGTGTGTGATGACCGTAACCATGCTGTCATCTCACCGCTCCGTCTCCATTCACCCACCGCTGCATCGCTCCACGGTTAACGAGCGCTCACTCTGATTCCTCGAAATTTCCAGACTGCCCGACACAATCATAACAAGTGCTGCGAGCTCTCATTCTTTTAGACAGACAAAAAAGAAATCGCAGCATTTGCCTTGAAGCTCAAAATGTTTCTACAACTTAGTTTCATCTGTGGTCAATTCAGTTGATTAGATGTGATTTGGAATGGCACACAGCTGTCTATACAAGGTCCCACAATTGACAGTGCACGTCCAAGCACAAACCAAGCATGAAGTCAAAGGAACTGTCTGTAGCCGTATTAGACAAAACTGCCTCAAGGCAACGATCCGCAGAAGGGTACAGATTAAGTTCTGTTGCTTTGAATGTCCCAGTGAACACAGTTCTGAACCACCAGGAAATGTTTAGAGCTGTTCTAAACTGAGCCATCAAATTCCTGCGCCAGAGCGATTTTTGACCTCAGTCTGGCATGACGCGACAGTTCGTCTTTCAGCAGGACAGCGACTCTAAGCGCATAGCTAAGATATTGAAGCAGTGGCTTCAGGGCAACTGTGAATATAACTGAGTGACCCAACCAGAGCCCAGACTTGAATCCTATTGAAAATCTCTGTGTGCTGTGCACTGATGCTCCAATCCAACCCGATGGAGCCTGAGAGGTGCTGCAAAAAGGAATGGGCGAAACATCCCGGAGATACTGTAGGTGTGTCAGCCTTATGGCATCGTATTAAAAAAGGCTTGAGGCTGCAATTGCTGCCAAAAGTGCATCAACAAATTATTGACAAAGCCTGTGAATACTAATTTGCAAACATTTCCCCAAATCAATTTTCATGTTGATATTATGGGTTTTTTGTGTACAAGCTTTGGGGGGGTTGGGATCCATTTTGGAATAAGGCTGTAGCATAACAAAATGGAGAAATAGTGAGGGGCTGTGATTGAAGACTTTCCGAATGCACTGTACGTTCCTACTGCGTTTGTTATCGTCAGTCTCTGTGGACTGTAGTAAATGTTTGAGAATCATTCACCATAAATTCCCTGATCGCTCCACTCTGTAACATCATCACTGTGCAACGGCACCGCAACTTTCCTCTCGTCTTATTTGCTGCCCAACATCGCTCTCGCTGCGTTTCAGATGTGCCTCCCACCTTCACCGTGCGCCCATCTGACAAAACCGTAACTGAAGGGAACACAGCCTTGTTTATATGCCAGACAAGTGGTGCCCCGAAGCCTGCCATCACCTGGAAGAAAGGTAACATGGACATAAAGATACAGACGCACTTTGGGGCTGAGATATAAGTAGACCAAGTGCTCTTTGGGCCCGCCACACACCGAGGGACTTGGCCGAACCTGACTGAACTACTCGTGAAAACTAAGCGCAGAACCCAGCAGAGCGCGCAGTAGTTCAGTCACGTTCGGCCGCGTCACTCGCTGTGCGGTGGGCCTTAACGTCACCTCTCGGGAGCGGAGGCTAGTTAAGTGTCTCCCCCTCTGTGTTATAGGATCGCAGGTGTTAGCAAGCGGTTCCGTGCAGGTTGCCAGGTTCGCACTCTTGCAGTCGGGCAGCCTGCAGGTTCAGCCCGTCAGCTTCCAGGATTCGGGAGAATACACCTGCATCGCTTCCAACTCGGAGAGGACCATCAACGCCACGGCCACGCTCACTGTCTGGAGTACGTAAGACAGTAAACTTACTGGCACTAGCATTGCAAAAATTTTCCCAGTTTTCATGGGAGTTAATGGGAATTTAGTCAACTGAACGTTTTAGTACCAGTCAAATGACAGGAGCAAGTGTGTCCAGACTTAAGACTAGTACTGTAGTTTTGCTGTGTAATCTTAACTGATTAAGGCCAAATTCAAATGTTTACCTTAGTAAACGTTTTTCATTTTTCCTGATGTTTAAAAAAGTAAATATCCTACTTATTCAAGAAAAAAGTAAAATTTAACTATCAGTATTTTTTTTCAATATTTATAAATATTTACATGATTTGTTTTCTATTATTTGCTCACAAGTCCGCTTATGAAAAAATGTTTACCAAAATGTGTTTGCATACCTTATCCCAAATGACATAATTTAAAAAAGGTGGAGTACCCTAATAAAACCCACACCAGCACGATCCAAACAACCACAGGAAAGCCGCAGCCGGGATTTGAACCCCGAACCTCAAACGTGCTAACCACTACCGTGCTGCCCTCCACAAAGTTTTATTGAAGTTGTTTTACGACGTTTTGTGTAATTCCTAGCTACGTGATGAAAGTGTAAACTCCTTGGCAGAGGTAAAAAGAAAACGATGAAACGCCAACCCGTCGTTTGGATCGCCTTCACAGTAGCATACAGTGAATGTTTTCATGATTCATGCTTTATTGATAAACTGAAGGCGGGTGGGAATAGTTCCTTCCACCTGCTTTGAGAAAGTTAGGTAGAAATAAATGCAAGTAAAATTGTTTTTATATGAAAAACTTTGAGGGGTGACGTCCTTGGCGGAGGAGCAGCTACGTGAAATCCTTCAATATTATTTGCCCAACAGACGCGGAACACTAATTAAGCCATCGCTGTCGGGCGGCATTAGTTCAGCATCGCAAACAGCCGCGCGATTGCCGATCGATGTCACAGGCAGATGCGATGACAAATAAATCATGTGATTGGCCGGGCAGGAGGACGACTGAGTGGCCGCTAAAGGTATCGATCGGCTCATTTTTACATTTATTCCGCCAGCTTCACATTAAATACCGCTGGATTCGATTAGGGCCGCGGCCTGTGGGATGCTCGCCGTCAGTGCCTCTTTGCCGGGTGATTCATCTAAATCACGCGCGTCCGCAGTGAATGAGCCAGTGACGTCCTCACAGATGCCCTCACCAGTGTGCATTTTTATTCACTTTTCATGAGTGGAAATTAATTCGATGTGCTCAGCACTTTTGAGACAACGACAGGCACGGGGGGTGTCTGTTTCTAGTAGATAAAGCATGTCCTTGTACCGTTTTGCTCCACTGGTTCCTGGCTCAAATGGTAACTAATTGATTTTTCACCAGTCAGGAGCAGTCTTGCGTACACATTTGGAAGAACATAGCATCATGTTTAACAAATGTAATTCAAGCCTTGCTCATTTGCCACTTTTGTGTTTGTGTGTGCTCATCCTATCTTCTATGTAATCCTAAAAAGCAGAGCTTCTCAAACTTTCAAACCAAGAACCACCTAAAAAATATGCTTAGCCCTCCAAGTATGACCAACAAGGTCGATGTTTTTTTTTTTTTTCCTAAAAAGTATATTTAATATTGTTGTAAACCACTGTAACGTTATGCACAGTTTGGACATAAACAGTGAAATTAATCTTTCAATTAAAATGTATTGGACATGAAAGTTAAATGAAATGTGTACCAAAATACATTTTTTAAAACACAGTTCATAAAGCTTAAATGCAACTATATTGAACTTCAACGTTAAATACAACTGAATGATACTTAAGCAGTGATTCTTTCGTGTACCACTAATGGAATCACTGGTATAAAGTATCAAATGTGATCCCCCCCCAAGTGAAAGCTTTGGTTATCCTTAAAATAACACATGACTTTGGTCGATTGGAGAGGTTCACCCTGGGCTGGAAACACTGGGTTTGCCAGCCAATTGCAGCGCACATACTGGCTAGACCATCAACTATTCACACTCACGTTGACATTTATTGTAAACAGTAAAATTCAGAATTTTGTTTTTCGTTTTTTGTTTAGTTTTTAATATATCCGACCCAGGCCTATTTTGTATTTGGATATAAATTAGCATTATCAAATTCAAGCGCGGTCTGGACGCACCGGCAAACGTCACGGGTGTTCGACGAAACCGACACGCCGCAAATGCAACGAAGGAGCAGGAAACAGTCAGCGGTGAAAAGATAAGGAAATGTCACTCACATTCACACCTATAAACAATTAAGAGTCCTAAATGAACCGAACATGCGTGATTTCCACACAGGACATTTAGTTGTATTCAACTTTTAAGTGTGATACATTTGCAATTAATCCTTTTTTTTTTTGTCAAACATTTCATTTCAAACATTTATTTTAGTATAATTTGTAATGGACTTAAAGTATGCGCAGTGCATTTTAATTTGGTAATTATTTAAATACTGTTTTTAAATTTTCCTATATTTAAGTGCCATGTTAATGTTCAAACTGTGCATAATGTTACAGGGCCTTCAAATAATATTAAATGTACTTTTTCAGACTAAAGCTTCCGTCCCGTTTTTGAGGAACATTGAGGCCGAAACTGCTACTTTGTTTTAATGTTGGTCATAATGGTAGTACTTAGTGTAAACAGTTCGAGAACCACTGTATTAGATTATTGTTTTACTCCCAGGTCTAATCATGATGTTGTTTTCCAGGTCGCACCGTCGTCTCTGTGCCCCCGTCTGACCTGCGTGTAATCAAAGGCACCACGGCTTTTTTGGCCTGCAACGCTACACATGACCCCAGAGTCGATGTCAGGTACCGGCTCGCTCATTTGATAGTGGAAGTTTATTTAGTTTAATGACTGCAGTCCATTCTATATGCAGGAGTCTTTCAAATCAATGTGAGCATGTGTACCGCCTCATCCCTGTTTCAGCTTCAAGTGGGATCGAGGCGGCGCAACCGTCCTAACCATCAGCGGGGGGCGTGTCTCTGTAGGCCAGGGCTCCCTCACCATTGGCCAAACGTGGTCAGGTGACATCGGGGATTACACCTGCACTGTGACCTCGCAGGCCGGCAACGATTCCCGCTCCGCACGTCTGGAAGTCATGTAAGTCGGAGACACTCATCCAGACAGTGATGACTGCCTCAACCGAATTCTGCTTGGACATAACAATTTACAAAATTAGGCGGTAAAAAGAGGTTTTTAAGCAAACCAATCTAGTTGTCAAATCCTTAATTACAAAAAAGGAAGCCTTGAATTAGAAACTACATTGAGACGGAAACAGACTGTTTTATTGCTTTGGCCAATGAGAATGCGGCAATAGTAGAGCCGTGCCAAGATGAGCACATGCCGTTTAGTGGAACGGGGCATAAAGTTATTTTTACATTACCACTCAAAAATAAATGAAATTAAAACAGCAAGCAGTGATGAACTGGCGCTGGCACCCTCTTTTTCATGTTGAATCCTCAAATTGCTCATAAAATGTTGCTGCCATGCTCCACCCATTGATGGTCCCCCTTTTTATGGAACACTTCTCAGCCTCCCTTTTAAGGTCTATTCAGGGATTCTGGAGAAGACGGTGCGTCGGGAAATCAGTTCAAGAGCAGTGTGGTTTTCGTACTGGCCATGGAACAGTGGACCAGCTCGTGGTGAAGGAGTTGAGCCGGAACGGGAAGCTCTCGAGTTACCGGTCGATCTACGTTCCAACCCCAACCTATGGTCACGAGTTGTGGGTCATGACCGAAAGGACAAGATTGTGGATACAAGCGCCCAAAACAGATATGGTGGTTGGATCATCTTGTTAGGATGCCTCCTGGACGCCTCCCTAGTGAGATGTTCCAGGAACGTCCCACCTGGAGGAGACCCCGGGGACGACCCAAGACACGCTGGAGAGACTATGTCTGGAAACGGCTCTGGTTTCCCCACTGAAGTGGCTAGGGAGCTGCTGCCCCCGCAACCCGACCCCGGATAAGCGGAGGAAGATGGATGGATGGATCCTCTTCCCAGATTTGATGGCCTAGGGGAAAAAAGCTCATCTCTCTCGGGCCCGATTGGGGATCATGTGGGCGAATTCCTATGGAGTTTGCCGTCTCCACATACAACCCCATTTCCAATGAAGTTGGGACGTTGTGTTAAACATAAATAAAAACAGAATACAATGATTTGCAAATCATGTTCGACCTATATTTAATTGAATACACTACAAAGACAAGATATTTAATGTTCAAACTGATCAACTTTATTGATTTTAGCAAATAATCATTAACTTAGAATTTTATGGCTGCAACAAAAAGACTGAGAAAGTTGAGGAATGCTCATCAAACAACTGTTTGGAACATCCCACAGGTGAACAGGCTAATTGGGAACAGGTGGGTGCCATGATTGGGTATAAAAGGAGCTTCACTGAATTGCTCAGTCATTCATAAGCAAAGATGGGGCGAGGTTCACCTTTTTCTGAGCAAGTGCATGAGAAAATAGTCAAACAGTTTAAGGACAATGTTCCTCAACCTACAATTGGAAGGAATTTAGGGATTTCATCATATACGGTCCATAATATCATCAAAGGGTTCAGATAATCTGGAGAAATCACTGCATGTAAGAGGCAAGGCCGAAAACCACCATTGAATGCCCGTGACCTTCGATCCCTCAGGCGGCACTGCATCAAAAACGACATCAATGTGTATAGGATATCACCACATGGGCTCAGGAACACTTCAGAAAACCAATGTCAGTAAATACAGTTTGGCGCTACATCCGTAAATCCAACTTGAAACTCTACTATGCAAAGAAAAAGCCATTGATCAACAACACCCAGAAACGCCGCTGGCTTCTCTGGGCCCGAGCTCATCTAAGATGGACTGATGCGAAGTGGAAAAGTGTTCTGTGGTCCGACAAGTCCACATTTGAAATTGTTTTTGGAAATTGTGGACGTTGTGTCCTCTGGGCCAAAGAGGAAAAGAACCATCTGGACTGTTATGGACTCAAAGTTCAAAAGCCAGCATCTGTGATGGTATGGCGCTGTGTTAGTGCCAATGGCATTGGTAATTTACACATCTGTGAAGGCACCATTAATGCTGAAAGGTACAAACAGGTTTTGGAAAAACATATGCTGCCATCCAAGCGACGTCTTTTTCATGGACGCCCCTGCTTATTTCAGCAAGACAATGCCAAACCACATTCTGCACGTGTTACAACAGCGTGGCTTCGTAGTAAAAGAGTGCGGGTACTAGACTGGCCTGCCTGCAGTCCAGACCCGTCTCCCATTGAAAATGTGTGGTGCATTATGAAGCATAAAATACGACAATGGAGACCCCGGACTGTTGAACAGCTGAAGCTGTACATCAAGCAAGAATGGGAAATAATTCCACCTACAAAGCTTCAACAATTAGTGTCCTCAGTTCCCAAACATTTATTGAATGTTGTTCAAAGAAAAGGTGATGTAACACAGTGGTAAACATGACCCTGTCCCAACTTTTTGGAACGTGTTGCAGCCATAAAATTCTAAGGTAATGACAATAAACAAACAAAGTTTATCAGTTTGAACATTAAATATCTTGTCTTTGTTGCATATTCAATTAAATATAGGTCGAACATGATTTGCAAATCATTGTATTCTGTTTTTATTTATGTTTAACACAACGTCCCAACTTCATTGGAATTGGGGTTATAATATAAGACTGCAGACTATGTGTGTTTATTGGTAGTTTAGTATTGTATTAGTCTGTTTATTATTTATTTATTTTGTTAGTAGTGTTTATTTGTCTTCAGTAGATGACGCACCCAAACTAATTGGGGCACCCCATCTATTACAATGCAGTAACAACAATTTTTAGTCCCTGCTTTCCTTTGGACAGTGACCATGTGCTAAAGTAGAGAATGTGTTATGATCAAATAAGCCTCTTTTTTTCCGCCCTGCTAATTATACTCAATTATTACGTCCACAGGAAGCACGGTGAGCTACTGGTTAGCGCATTTGCCATACGGTTCTGAGTTCAAATCTCCGACCCGCTACGTTCTAAAACAGGGATGTTAGCTTAATTGAATATTCAAACTGTCCCCAGAATAAACACTTTGTAACATAGCTCTGGGTCAAATAGAAATAAAAAGGGGTTATCTTGTTTAATTTGTCATCTGTGTTAGTATTTGCTTCATGTGCAAATGTGTCGCAAAGTATGTGTCCCCACTCGCCCCCAACTCGTCACTAATATTAAATCACGTATGCATATTTCACCCACCACACCTCATTAAAGGCTCTGTGAGAAAACGCTCGCAGGTAGGGGCTATTATATATTAATAAGCACTTGTATGATGTATTTATAAACGATACTTATGCTATATTAATACAATTGCAGGGCAGGAGAGCGAGCGAGCGGGCGGGAACTCGGGTCCGCGTGCTTCGGACCGATAGTGAGCGGAGAGGTTACGTGTCAAGCGGAGTGGCTCCGTGTTTATGCCTATAAAAAAAAACACGGACGGTCAATTAGGGATTTGGCGCGTGTGTAAGAGTGACATTCTCGTTAGCTCGCTATCATCGGGTCACGGAGGCTAACAGACGCTGGCGGCTGAGGAGACAGACTAATTACCAGCAGGTTATTGGTGCAACTCTCACAAGGCCCATCCATGTGTTTGTCACTCCCGGTGTGTGTGTGTGTGTGTGTGCGTGCGCGCGCATGTGTGTGCGTGGCCTCTGCGGAGGTAAGCGCGCCAACATTTTCTATGCTCATCCATTAATTAATGCCGTCATGTCAGCTGTGAGAAGAAAACATCAATCTCATTTCCCCTCGTCCTTCTTTCTCTTCCTCGTATCCTCTCGGAGCGTCGCCACCTTTTAACATCACCTTCATCCGTCTGCCATCATCATCCTCACACTTAATTCAATATTAAAATATGGAACGACTCGTAAGCGACAACAAAAAGAGACAGGTTCATATCTTAAGGCTGGCGTTGATGTTGAGAGGGTAACGCCAGGGCATAGCGGGAAACCGCAAGCATTTATCTATCCATTTTTGATAGTGCTTTTCCGCATTAGGGTCACGGGTGACTCACGCAAATCTTCAGCAAACCTACAAATGAATGTTTTTGGAATGTGGGAGGAAGCTGGAGTACCTGGTGAAAAAAAAAAAACACTCGTGGGAAGAAATGTCAAACTCCACACAGGAATGCCGGAGCCGAGATTTGAAACCCGAACCTCGGACTGTGAGGCAGACGATAATCCAATAGTACAGTTTTCGTGTTCGTTAATTGACTGTTGTCCCATTTCATGTCCCAGGCTGGGCCAACCTGTTGACCACACACGAGGATTTGCTATTTAACATTTATGAGCAATCCAAGCAGATCAGACGGGAAAAGTCACTCTTAAACTTCCAATCCCAGAGGATAATCGCTCACGATAATCTTTCAGAGAAATCTACTGTAGGTCTTAACTGTAGCTGCAGTTTTTTTTTTTTTTTTTTTCTATCCATCCATCCATACGCTGTACCGCTTTATCCTCACAAGGGTCGTGGGCGTGCTGGAGCCTCTCCCAGCTATCTCCGGGTGAGGGGCGGGGTACGCCCTGAATCGGTCGCCAGCCAATCGCAGGGCACATAGAAACAAACAACCACCTAGGGGCAATTTAGAGTCTTCAATCAACCTACCATGCATGTTTTTGGAATGTGGGAGGAAACCGGAGTGCCCGGAGAAAACCCACACCGGCACGGGGAGAACATTCAAACTCCACACAGGCAGGGGCGGGATTTGAACCCTGGTCCTCAGAACTGTGAGGCAGATGTGCTAACCAGTCGTGTCGCCTTATTTTTTTTTTTTTATATATTTAATTTAATTGTATTTATTTTTTATTATTATTGGAGGCCACTGATTTGAGCCCAGAAGTTTGTTAAATTTGTTTGTATCCAATTCAAGGCTCCTATCTGTTGTGTGGTGACCTGTATTCAATGCAGTGTATCCAGTATCTCACAAAATTGAGTAGACCCTTCACATTTTTGTAGATATAGCTTTTTACAGGACAACACTAAAGAAATCATACTTTGCTACAAGGTGAAGTAGCAAGTGTACCGCTTGTATAACAGTTTACATCTACTGTCCTCTCAAAATAACAAACATTAATGTCTAAATGGCTGGCAACAAAAGGGAGCACACCCCTAAATGAAAATGTTCCAATTGGGACAAATTAGCCTTTTTCCCTCTTTGGTGTCATGTGAATCATTGGTCAATCGCCATCTCATGTTGTACTCCTATAATGAGTTACATGACAAGGCATAAGGAAAATGCTTTATTGGGCCTAATTAGAACATTTTCACCTAGCTGTCTAGTCACTTTTGTTGCTTGTGTTTTATACGTTAATGGCGTTGTGTTGAGTAATTTAGAGGGGACAGTAAATTTATACTGTCGTAGAAGCTGGACACCGACTGCTTCACTTTGTAGCAAAGTGTCATTTATTCAGTGTTGTCACTGTATTTACAAAAATGTGAGGGGTGTACTCACTTTTGTGATCTACACTAAGTCAATGTCGGCCATTCTCTGTGTAAAAGTAAGAGTTTACAACCAGTATTTTGGTTTCTCTGTCTGGTGCACAGCGAGCTGCCACATTCTCCTCGCTCCCTGGCGGCGCGTCTCAACGACTCCGACTCGCGCTCGGTGCTGCTCTCCTGGCTGCGTCCGTTCGACGGCAACGCTCCGCTTCTCTACTATCTGTTGGAGCTCTCGGAAAACAGTACGTATACGTATGTGTGTGGGGATGTGGGGGCGGGGGGCCTAATTTATAGCCCCCATAGCGGCAAACAGCTGTTCGCTCGCTGTCTAGCGGGCACTGACGTGCGCTCATTTACAAGGCAGACATATGGGGAATAGTGTTGCCGCGTAAATGTACGTCCAGGTCCTCTATAAATAAATTCTCATGCCCCCTCTTCCCGCCTGCCTCGTCCTCTCTCTCTCTCTCTCTCTGTCTCTCTCACTCTCTCGCTCTCTCTCGCCCCTCTGCCAGCGCAGATGTTTGAAGCAGCAGGCTGCGTCCCTTTCAGATGGCACACAGAGGGGAAAGAGGGATTGAGCAAAAGAATGACAAGATGGCTACACTGACTTCCTCTCTCCTTCTGTTATGTGCATAGACAACCACTTTGCACCCAACTTCGATAAAAGTTCAACACTTAAACTCAGCGCTTAACCATGGGCGCTTGAAATCATTGAAAAGTACTTACATTTTGGGAAAAAAGCGCTTGAAATTATATTTCTTAAAGACTGTATTTCCTCTAATAAGCGCCTCTCCCCGACTCGACAACTCCCTTTCCCCTCAGAAAAAATACAAAACAGGTAGTAGGCGGAAATGATCCCTGTTCATAGAGCCTACTGTTCACACACTGTTGAATGCTGAGCCTATTTGAACTCCGTCGCTAACCAAAGAAGCAGCACCTCGCAACTCTGGTAAAAAGTCTTTCAGATGAGCTAAAGTGTGGAGTCTCATCACACATTGCTTCGAATTGCAGTCGAGTCTGACATGCGAATCACTCTACGACGTTGCGTGATTGTCCATGTCAATGTTCCAGGGAGTAAGTGCATTCAGATTAGTTCCCTCCGGCCTAAACCTAATACTAACCTCTCCAATCGTACTTTTATTTTATGTTAAACTCACTTATATATTATTCTAAGCATCATTATTTATAGAAAAAAAAAAAAAGAAAAAATTATTTAAAAAAAATATATAGATTAATAATAAAATTATAAAACTGTTATAACATTTTGGAAATATATAATTTTAATAAACGCTTTACCCCTAATAGACACCTGGTTCTCTCTACAGTTAAGTAAATCACCCTTGGTCACTATATGAGGAAATAAGCTATAAAATTGTTCATTTATTAGATCTAAAATATATGAAAAAAAATAGTACATAACGTGCATAAACTTCTACCTAAACTGATATTTTTTAATTGTATCTCTACTAATAAAAATGATACTGTAGATCTATTAATTTTTACAGTATTTATTTGATGTAATGTATTTATTTTATTGATTTTTCTATTTAAAATGTACACATTTATAAAGTTAGATAAATATTATAAAGCCATATAGTCAGCAAAATAATTATCGTCCATTGTTGTTACTTTTGATTTCAATATTACTTACACCGGGCGGCACGGTGTCCGACTGGTTAGAGCGTCTGCCTCACAGTTCTGAGGACCGGGGTTCAATCCCCATCCATCCATTTTCTGAGCCGCTTCTCCTCACTAGGGTCGCGGGCGTGCTGGAGCCTATCCCAGCTGTCATCAGGCAGGAGGCGGGACACACCCAGCTGTCATCAGGCAGGAGGCGGGATACACCCTGAACTGGTTGCCAGCCAATCGCAGGGCACACAGAAACAAACAACCATTCGCGCTCACAGTCATGCCTACGGGCAATTTAGAGTCTCCAATTCATGCATGTTTTTGGGATGTGGGAGGAAACCGGAGTACCTGGAGAAAACCCACGCAGGCACGGGGAGAACATGCAAACTCCACACAGGCAGGGCCGGGGATTAAACCCGGGTCCTCAGAACTGTGAGGCTGACGCTCTAACCAGTCGGCCACCGTGCCGCCGGGTTCAATCCCCGTTCACAGCAAAATATCAAAATATCTTCATTGGAGAAGAAAAGTGAAGGCGAGAAAAACAAAGAAAGCCTGCAGACGTTCAGGGATGGACAAAAGTTGTTTTGTTATGTTGTCTGTGTGTGAGTAAACCCACGCGCATTTGTGACACAGTAGATGCTTTGGATTGCTCGCTAGTAATGCTCGTGTTTAGACATCACACAATGGCTTTGTTTTCATACACTCCCGCATTACGCCTGTCATTCACATAAATACACGTGTGGCCAGTGAGATGTGAGTAGCGCATCTGTCGCTCGCATCTTAAAGTGTAAGTATAAAATGATAAGCTGGCGACAATATACAGGTATATACATCAACATCTGGTCAACGCTCATGATTTTTTTTGTGTTGCTTCAAGAGATGAAACGAAGGGACAATTTCCCATCGTGAGCAAATTGATCACAATTTCACTAGAAGTAACACGTCGTCAAAACAAAAACCACAGATACGTGTCCCGAAAGCATTGCGACGCAACTCATTTTGAATACGCAAAATATAAACTCAGCAAACCCATGTATATGTTTTTGACATTCAAAATTGTAAATGGCAAAACCCAAGGTGAATGTTCAAAAGACTACACGAAATATACTTTAAATAATTAAGACAAAACTGAGATGTTTAACAGATTAATCCCGTTTCCATTCCCTTCCATAGGGCCAAATGAAGTTTAAACTCTACATCTGGAAGAGAGTCTCCCACTCTGACTGTCTCTGCGAGGGGGTTTCAAATTTGATTTTGAACTTCAAACAGCAAAGCTAACCTTTTTGAAATGTTATCATGGTATATGGGTAAACATTGAACTGTTTCATCCCTAATTGCTTCCTAGGATTGATTCCATGACTCTTTCATTTAGTTCCGCATCTTGTCTCCCTCGTGTTTCCAGACTCTCCGTGGAAGGTCTACCTGTCCGAGGTAGACCCCACCGTGACCAACATGTCGGTGGGCGGACTCACGCCTGCCCGGACCTATCAGTTCCGACTTTGCGCTGTCAATCATGTGGGACGGGGTCAGTACAGCGCAGAGACGCAGCGGTAAGAGCAACTTATTTATCATTTAGCGGCATGGGCGATATTCAACAAACCCTACCGTTTTATGGGGTGTTTTGTTGAAACCATCAAACCAATTTACTACCCCGGAACATGCTGTGCTTCCTGCGACACAGAGATTTTGCTGCAAACTGAACGACAGTCAAAAGGCAGGATTATGATAGCCATGCCCATAGAGTGGACATACTCTAGTCTCGTTCGTGTGCGTGCATGTGTGTTGCCAAAAGAGATTGCTACGGGGGATTGCAACTGGAATGCTTTCTAATTTGAAGGTTTGTTGTTCAAAATCCATTTGCTTGAGTAGCTGGCTTTTCTATTCTAAAGTCCTTGTTGTGAATCTGTGTTATTTCCCTGCCAGTAGCAGGGAATTTAATAGCGGGCGGGAAAACAACGTGAGCGAGGTTTTTGCTAAAGTGGGAGAGTGGGTTTGGCCTTAAAGCGCATCCATTGTTGTGCAGGTGTTTGGCGGAGGTGTGGTTTGCAATAGTGCTTCTGAGTACACACACACACAAGCACGCGCACAATACAATACCACAGATGTGGCCATTGACAGATGCCAGATGTCGCTCCTCCAAATCTTATCTCTGCAAGGGAGCTGCTGCCAGTTGTAATTATAGAGTATTATATATAACGCATGTTGTGAGTGCATTCATTGAATGACCGAAACTGATCCGAGTTAAAGCAAACATATTGTGCATTTTATTTTTCACATTTTAAAACAGTTTTCGGGTGTTTTAATAACATGTCTTTGACATTTGTTCATCCAAATACCAAGAGTATCAAGAAATATAGTGCACTTTACACACTTGTTACTTCCACACCCGCAGCTCTGATTAAATGTTGGCTTTGATGAAGTGTTAATGAATGAATGGAACACAACTAAACAAAAATACAAAAAGAAAACACTTGCAAGGAGCATGGAGAAGATGTTAACACTGAGCTAACCCTGCGGTAAATCATATGGCCAATCGGAGGCCGAGTCAGCGCTCCTGACATCACTCACTAGGCCACGCCCACTCAAAGGCACAAGTCAACACACAAAGGTTCTCAAACTTTTTACACCAAGTACCACGCAAAAAAAAAATGCTTCTCCAAGTACCACCACAATGACTAACAATGAAATACACTAAAACCGCACACTAAAAAGGATGTTTATTATTATTGTAAGCCACTATAACATTATGCACAGTTTGAACATTACCACTGTGCTTAAAAATAGGAAAATAAATAACTGTACTTAAACAATGATTCAAGTCAAATGTATTGCACACAAATGTTAAATAAAATACAATTTAAAAAACTAAATAAATGTTTCAAAAGAAACAATTCTGCTCATTTACTAAAGTTCAAAGTTAAATACAAATGTACTTTAAAAAATGTCCTGTACTGGATTGGGAGAAGAAAAAAAATTGAAGCCACTGCAACATGATACGTAGTTTCAGTTTCTGTTCAGCGATTATTTCGTGTACCACTAGAGGGCGTGGTGCGAGAAGCTACTCGCACTCCTGCTGTGAGTGTGGGTGACGATTAGTTTAATTTCACTTTGCAAAACCACTTTATTCTCTACGTTCCCTTTTATTGTGGTTTATATTATAATTTACAGTCTTTTTCTTTATTAAAAATGTAACAAAAACAGTAGTGTGTTTGTATGCTGGAACATTTGAGCATTTGAAATCATTTCGATGGGTAACATGATTTGGTGATGTAACTCATCACACTAGTAAGTCAAGGTACCTTTTAGGGCTCCAATTATTTTAATAATGAATTCATGTGTCGATTATTTTTTGGGGAATAATCGATGTATCGGATTATTAAAAAAAAAAAATCTATTCCCGTCCCTTTGTTAAAAAAGAGGAGATTATTTCCGATTGACAGTGCAGAAAATGCACAACATTAAGATTCAGTTTGGTGTTTATTTTCTATCAGAAAATAGGCAACAATTTTGAATGTTGTTTTCCAAAGTAACATCAGATGTTTGCAAATGTATTATTTTGATTAAACACCAAGATAATGAGTCTGCTTTCACAGAGAACTACAGAAATCGAAGAATATTTTCTGTTGAGATCTTGAAATTCGATTTGATTAATTGTCGCACCTCCGGTACTACTGTAGTCTCCGTTTGCAAGCATATTGGTCGGGCAACATCACTTTTAATTTCGTTCTACTTTGCGGTAACTTGTGCAGACGTGTCCTTTGTTTGTTTATTGCCAATCTTCAGTAGTTCCTTCCCGTCTACGTGTGCGTCGTTTCCGGCAGCCAGCGGGCCACCTGCTCCTCAGCACAAAGTAGGTTGTTAGACGCACGAGAGAACAGAGTGTATTGATCCTCCCCAAATGAGAGGCTGGCAGGCGGACAAGTCATCAGTGGTCAGCGTATCAGAGCAGATGGACAGGGCTCTTCATCAGCGTTCGCCTCGTATGTGACCGCACGCGCGATGCTTTTAATCTCCTCCACGTCAGCTGGCAGGAGACAGCGCAGGCGCGCGAGTGCCCAAAAAGGAGCTCGGTGCGCTCGGGAGGAACGAGGGGCTCCGTGCTCCCTGCAGCTCCAAGCTTGAGGCGTGACCAATTGCGTCGGTGTGGCCAAAGTGGGAAAAGTGGCTTGTGATATTGATGACAGAAAGGCTTATTCAAAAAACGGCATGTATTTTGTTCACAATGTAAAACACCTCACAGGTGTCTTGATAACCTGACTTTTTGCCAAGCGGGTTCAACATTTAAAAGCTAGGTTTGTCTATCTGGAATTAAAATTGTAGATATCAACAATTTCGTTGTGGCTAGTCGGAATTACATTTTGAAAAGTTTGGAATTTTCATTCAAGAAATGTAACTTTACAGTTAGTAGCAGTTTGGCAAATAGTGAACAATTCAAGCTGTTTCTTGCCACTCCCAGTTGAAGTTTACTGTCAAACTAAACATAACACAAGATAATTATACCTTGTTTATTTAAGACAACCACATATTAGGCTTTCAGTAAGATGGCTAAACGCTAACGTAAATTACCATCTATGATTTCACATCAACACGTACAATGCCAAAAGGGCTTATGCGCAACTAACTTCCGTGTTCAACAAAACGGGAAAGCACGAAAAGCAACTGTCGAAATATGAAATGTCTATACTGTCTTTTGTTTAACTCAAGATGTCGCCACAAGCTACCAAAGATGACCATCGCCGATGTTTTGGCTTCGTTCGTGTTTACATACAGTATATCATATCATGTTTGTATCAATAAATGATATACATGTATATA
The DNA here is from genome assembly GCF_024500385.1 of Phyllopteryx taeniolatus. Taxonomy (NCBI): domain Eukaryota; kingdom Metazoa; phylum Chordata; class Actinopteri; order Syngnathiformes; family Syngnathidae; genus Phyllopteryx; species Phyllopteryx taeniolatus. The sequence goes on along the minus strand of NC_084505.1, from coordinate 32,301,341 downwards.
ACTTTTGTCTGAAGACACCAGCCATAAAGGAAACAACATTTGAGCAAGTAGAAATATCCCCAAATGTTTCAGGTAGTGTTGTTAGTAAGACTGTTATTCTGGGAAAGCGTCAGCTTATACTCGCCGTGCGCAGGTTGCCACCTCAGCATTGTTAATCAGCCTCCGTAAACCAAATTGACTTGCAGGTTGCAAGTCAGTCCACCCCTTTCCGCTCATTTAAAGACTCGCAAACATGGCGAGGCGCTCTAAGATGAACCCATTCAAATGAATCTGATTAATAACACGGAGCAAAACCAACTGCCCACTTCTTTGGGCAATTAGTGAGGCATATATACACACATAGCAACTTACAAAGGTCGTTTATTGCTTGTTACGTTCTCTTCCAGTCATTTCCCATCTAAATAAAGTTGAATTGATTGTCGTTCAGTGTTGTTAATATGCCGTGGTGGAGTGCGTGCCGTCATCTGCGAGGCGACTGACAGTTAATATGAAGTGTTAATTGTTTCAGTCACAGTTTTCAGTTCAGTTGATTTGTTTGGAAACATTCTATTAACCTTTGAGATAACATCAGGGATTATTATAATCATCGTGCTCGCAAGTCCGTGCTCTCCATTTGCATATCTGGTCATTAATATGACAACGCACACAAAAAACAATATCATTAGTGTTTAAGACGATACAAAATACACTGCAACAATATTCCTTAATTCATGCAATTTTGAATTCTTCATAACTAGTGAGCCTTTAACTCAGTGAGCATTCAAGCATATTAAGTCCACAAGTGTGTTTTGCTTTTTCTTTGGCTTTTTTTGCGATGCTATCATAGAAGGGTACCATCCACCCAGGCATTTTCTATAGTGCTTGTCCTCATTAGGGTTTTGCGAGGTATGGTGAGATCTTGTGCGACCTGCTAACGTCCTGGTGGACTACTTCTGTGACAGCGCTCCATCTTGTACGAATTTTGGATTACAAAAAGCACAAAGAAAAAGCCAAACAGGCATATTTTGGCTTTAAAAAAATATGTATATATGATTAGTACAACCTGAGGAACTTTGGAGGTTCTACTGTAGTTAAATTGCTATTCAGCAGACTAGCCGATGGAGCAGTGTGATCCCTCCTGACCTCTCGCCTTCTCCTCCACCATCCAATTTCCTCAAACAGCCTGATCACCTTCCATTTTTCTCCAGCCATTTTGTCAGCCTTTCGCCCTTTGTCCATCATATCCTCTGCCCTCAATTATTTCATCTTTCACTTGTCTTTCCACACTCCTCTTCCTTCCTGTTAACCTCGCTCGGCATCCAACCCTGACCCAACCTGGCTTTGCAAGTGATTATGGCTCCCAGACCCGTAAAGGCGGAGGGAAAAAAAAAAAAAAAAGAGCATAAGCTTGCCCAGCCTTTGGCTTTACTCTAAGCTGCTCATCTTACATAATGAGTACCGTATGTGTCCACACACACGAGCATCGCATTTGTCGCTCGGCTTAGGACACGCCGCAACATCCGAAGGCCCTTTTCCCTGGCACGGATTACGACTTGCCACATCTCCCTCTTGAGCGACGATGCTCCGAGCTACTGAGCCATTAGCTGTGTGCTTGTGTGTGTTGGGTGGATATGGCCACTTGGGTTAAAACCTACTTGGAGAGTTGATGTGGTGGGAATCCACTGCACAGGCCACATACACACACGCATAGTCTGACAGGCTACGTGTGATGGAGATGTGGGCGCCGGTGCAGCCGGTCTTGGACTGAAATCGATGAGGCACATTAGCACGTCGCACAAGTATACTCACGCGCGCAAGCTGTTGCACCCTACAGCGAAAAACCTCCTCTTGAATTGCCTTAATTCCCGCTCAAACCATCTAAGAGTAAATATTTCACATCAAGTGGGTTCAACACGGGGACGTTAACTTCACACAAACACGAGTCATAAAGCCCGAGCCGACTTCGAGGTGCCAACACTTTCCCACACAAATATACATAACAGCATATGCCGCTACAAAACAAGAACTCAAGCTCATAAGTTTGCCTGAACGCTGTTTGACACACTTTATCTGTCCCTATCCTCTATTAACAAAAAGAGGATGGATTTCTGCAGAAGATGAACATTTCATCTTTGTGTGTGTGTGTGTGTGTGTGTGTGTACGCGTGTGCGTGTGTAATTCCCCAAGCTGCAGGAATTAGCAGAAGTTTCTATCTGTGTCATCCTCCACTATTTAATGCCCACACGCTTTCTTCGCGCCGATTCCACATTGCGTATCGACTTTTAAATGAAACGCTTGAGTCGACCGCGGCTCAAAGGAAGTGGGAAAAATGCTGTTTTTTTTGCGTGGAGGAAACGCCGGGGAAATGAGGGCAAAGGATATTGAAAAGCAAAAAAGGAGCTAGACAGAAATGGTGATTGGGTGGTGGGCTTTCTGGACGTGGACTAAGCGCTGCACCCAAATCAAACTGAGCTCTGATTTGTGGTATTGTTTCTTGAGCAATTCAGATCCAAAAAGGGATTGCGTTGGACCTCTTAGGTTCCTCTGCATCTTGATGCAGTTGTAAAAGGTAAAATCAAGTAGCGAAGAATGAACGAAAAAGAAGTGGGAAACCGCCAGAAAGTCACAGCATTCGTCTTAATTTGCGACAGCTATGCACTAAACGCTCTTTTGTTGTCTCCCGCCAAGCCATCGAAACGCACAATCTGCAGTTGGCAGTTGTAAAGAGCCCGTGTCAGCGCCAACAGTCCCAGGAGACGATGGCGAAAGCACTTCCATCATCATCGGCAGTAGCCGTAGCGGTGATTGTTTGAAATGAATGAACAATACTGCAAGTGAAGGAAAATAAATGAATTGCATGACACAGCAAGACTGTGACAGTCGAATGAAGAATGGGAGAAATTAGCGCAGAATTGCAAAACGCTACATGAGGCTGTGAGACCATTTCATTTCTCCACTAGCAAAGACCGTCATTCGTAGACACAAGGTCCTTGAGACTTGAGAAACACACTCTTACTTAGAATAGTTGTTATCCACTCTTTCAAATGTGAATGACTTTTTAAAAAAAAACACCAAGTATTTAAAATCAGTCTTCAAAATCAATGAATCGAAAATCATGCAGTTGTCTCTGCTCTCACACGTGGGTTGTGTCCACTGAATGCACTGAAACCACGCCCCGCTCAACTGTTAACTGTGAATCAAATAATGCTACTGTAGATAGCGATGTATACATATACATATATGAAAATGATGGTCGCTTACACGATGCAAAATCACGTTAGGAGGCTCACCTTTAGAATTTGAAAAGTTACTGTGGACTATAATCATTAAGTAAACACGCGAGCCAACTTACACTCATTGGTGGGGACATCATGTGACTGCCCAACAGGTCGCCCAGCAACGTCGCTGGGCAGCTCAAGTTCTTGTGTTGTTTCGGGGCACACCAGAAAGAGCAGCATTTATTTGATGCAGACGAATGGCATTTCAATTCAGATTGTTTAGATTTTCGAGCATGGTCATGGAGCTAATAAAACTTCTAGAGACACCTGTATTTAGATTCAAATCTATTATTTCACTTTACTTTCACTTTGAGGACTTTAATACATTAATATAGAAGTGGCCATTCCTTATTAATATCTCTGTTCCCCATCCTCTGTGTTTGTTTTCGTGACACGTCAGGTTGATGCTTAGAGAAGAGGCACCGAGTGCCCCCCCCAAGAACATCGTGGCCAGCGGGCGGACGAACCAGTCCATCATGGTCCAGTGGCAGCCTCCTCCAGAACCGCAGCTAAACGGAGTCCTCAGAGGATACGTGCTCAGGTACACAGACCATTGCGGAAAACATTTGTTAACATTTTTATTAACTGCGCAGCTCTCACATTTTCTTTAACTTTTCTAAACTAGCAGTCCAATACACGGTTGTGTGGTTAGCACCTCAGCCTCACAGTTCTTAGGTTCCGGTTTCGAATCTAGTTTGCATGTAGCTACCACGGATCAGAATCGGAATCAACATACTTCATTTAATTTAACTCTCAACACTAATGAGTACAAACTCCATAAAAAAAATAATAATAATAATAATCGATTGATAGTACAATTGGGTAAACACTTTGAAAAGCTATTGTCTTCTGTAGGACATGTTTTCCTACGTGCGCAAATAGAGCGCACTGGTCTTAAGGACTACTGGAGAAATGAGAAATGGATTCCTTGTCTGTGTTGTGAGAAAACAATATCCGGCCCATGTAAAAGTTAACTAGCACCATGTATTTGAAGCCCACATTAACTGCACGGCCAAATGCATTCCAGTAATACATTATATAGTGGCCTTACAGCTGGCATGCCCAAACTCCGGCCCCCGGGCCAAATCCGGCCTGTGTCCAAATTTCCTCCGGCCCGAAGCATCCTGTCATAAAATCAATATGTGGCCCAACAGCACAGTTTCCCACAGTAAACAAGACACACATAAAAAAAATAATAATTATATTTCACCAGAGGGTGGCAGTAAACCTGCGGCCGCACTCTCGTCCCATGACCCCTGTGTGAACTTTTGTCCCCTGTGGTATATTTTTAGCCCATTTCTAAAATGGCAACTGCAACCAAAAAGAGGAAAGTTGACAACGAGGGCCGCGCTTTCCAGGACAAGTGGAAATTGGAGTATTTTTTCATCCATCCATCCATCCATTTTCTGAGCCGCTTCTCCTCACTAGGGTCGCGGGCGTGCTGGAGCCTATCCCACCCCATGGGTGCAGAGCCCCACCTCCAGGCCTGGCTCCAGAGGGGGGCCCCGCGTCCGGGCAAGGGAAACCTCGATCCATTTGTTTCTTTCTTCATAGGGTTTTTTGGAGCCGTTCTTTGTCTGGTCCCTCACTGAGGACCTGTTTGCCATAGGTGACACTACCAGGGGCGTGAAGCCCCAGAAAAACTTAGCTCCTAGGATCATTGGGACACACAAACCCCTCCACCACAATAAGGTGACGGCTTCCTGGAGGATTTGACTATAGTATAGTATATAGTATAGTCATACTAGTCTTTGTCAAAATAAACTGGGATATGATTTGTTCAAACAAAATCAATGTTTCTAAAAAAAATTCTGTCAACTTTCATAAAATAGTTCATATGTCCATCCATCCATTTTCTGAGCCGCTTCTCCTCACTAGGGTCGCGGGCGTGCTGGAGCCTATCCCGGCTGTCATCGGGCAGGAGGCGGGGTACACCCTGAACTGGTTGCCAGCCAATCGCAGGGCATAGTTCATATGTATTTAATTTATTATTATTTTAACCTTTAACTATCCTGGTAATGCAATTGTCAACAGATTCTCAATTGCAATATCGACCTAGCTACAGACAGCAAAGTGATATAGTTACATATTTACATGTTAATTTACAATGGTAATGGTTCAGGGAATGTCAGGCCAAATGGTCGGCACCCCATACACTTTCATCTGACCAAATCTGGCCCTCTTTGCAAAACGTTTGGACACTCCTGCCTTACAGTATACATTTTTAAATACTAATTTCAGTTTATGGAAGGCATTATATCACATGGAGGCTAGCGCGTTAGTAGCTGTAAAATTCTTGCACTGAGTCAAATGTATTATTCATGGTCCCATGCTTGCAACACACCCGCATTCGTTGAAAAAAATATTTGTGTTATGAGGGGCAAATGTGCTTTTTCTTTTTTTTTTTTTTAAATAAATATTATCGCTGGCTTATTTTCTCAAGCAGGGCCACATGAGTGTGTTGTTTACTGCACACTTAACAGTACAATAACATATATTCACAAAGTGTAGAATGAACCTCCTACACTGCTCAACTGTCACAATGCATCAAACCAAATATGCTGTTTATGCCATGCATTATTATCAAATATATGTTACTCTATGTGGTTCTTATTGGCTATGGCTGTCCTACACACTCCGTTCCCATATATATCAATATTTTGTGATATTACCGTTACTCTGCGATTGGCTGGCAACCAGTTCAGGGTGTACCCCGCCTCCTGCCCGATGATAGCTGGGATGGGCTCCAGCACGCCCGCGACCCTAGTGAGGAGAAGCGGCTCAGAAAATGGATGGATGGATGGATGGATGGATTACCGTTACTTGTTATTGCATAGTATTAAACAATTTTTTATTTTATTTTTATTTTTTTTAATTAAATCAAATAATTTCCTTGGTGAAGAAGGAGCTAAGCCGAAAGGCGAAGCTCTCGATTTACCGGTCGATCTACGTTCCTACCCTCACCTATGGTCACGAGCTGTAGGTCGTGACCGAAAGAACAAGATCCAGGATACAAGCGGCCGAAATGAGTTTCCTCCGCAGGGTGTCCGGGCTCTCCCTTAGAGATAGGGTGAGAAGCTCGGTCATCCGAGAGGATCTCAGAGTAGAGCCGCTGCTCCTTCACATCGAGAGGAGCCAGATGAGGTGGCTGGGGCATCTGATTCGGACGCCTGCCTGGCGAGGTGTTCCGGGCACGTCCCACCGGGAGGAGACCACGGGGACGACCGCTGGAGAGACTACATCCTTCGGCTGGCCTGGGAACGCCTCGGGATCCCCCCGGAAGAGCTGGATGAAGTGGCTGGGGAGAGGAAAGTCTGGGCATCCCTGCTAAAGCTACTGCCCCCGCGACCCGACCTCGGATAAGCGGTAGAAAATGGATGGATAGATGGATGGATAATGTCCTGATTCTTCAAGGGTCTGAATTACTAAATATTTGCATGTGCAAATACAGGAGCAAACAGATGTTGGAAGCTTTTCGACTAACCTGGGGCACCCAAGATTACATCCACCGAACGGGAAATATTGCCATGCTGTTCATTCTGCACCTTCTAGGAGGAATATATGCCAATACTTAAATGTTTTATTTCTTTGTTTAACCAGGTAAAGCAGTTGAGAACAGTTTCTCATTTATATTACCGACCTGGAGGCTGACTTGGCGACAGTCACAAGAAGGAGTCATGCCATATTGCTGATGACAAAGCTCCTTTTAACTGCATTTCTTTTTTGTCTGGGTCATGTTTGTGCACTGCGGCCATTGGTGCTGGCCTCTCCCAGAGCAGTTTTTCAGGTGTGCTATCACAAGTTGTAAACAAAACGTTATGCAGGTTGGACAGATACAGTACATCCAATTTACAGTTAAATTAAATAAAACTTGGCTTTAATGCAGTTCCTGGCTTCCTCAACATTATCAGAGCCATAGATTTCTTTTCTGTAACCATTAACCTTTTCCACTAAAACTTCCAATTCCATTACTTCAAACTTCATTTTGTGCTTGCGGTGATCTCCGTTACTGTACCTAAAGTGCTAAACCACTTATACACCTGTTGCCCATATCGCTCGCAATCTGGTAGAGTGAGTCATTGCCTGCTATTGGGACCTGAGTAAATCAGGCCCCATAAATACAGTGTATATACAGTCGTGTGTGTGTGTATGTAAAAAACCTAAAACTACCCATTCATCTCTTTTCTATAGCGCTTGTCGTCATGAAGGTCGCTGCTGAGCGAGAGACGGGGTACAACCCGGATTGCAGGGCACATACAGTATAAACAAAACACCTTTCCCACTCACAATGAATGCATGCGTCGCTGTATAAAGTCCTCTCAAAACAACACAGACAGTTTTTCTTGGTCTTCTGTCCGCCTTCTAATGTGTCACACTTTGCAATCAAAACATTTGCATATAATTGCAGCTCATGTTTTTAATCCTTATTCACTGTGTAATCTGCTCCCACTCCACTGAAATCACAAACTCCGCCGGCTCGTTTCGGCTTCACGGGGGGCTCCCGACCTCCTCCTTGTGCCCTCACCTCAATTATCCTTTCTTCTTATTGTGCCAGCTTGTCATCTCCTCACTCCCCACCTCCTCTTCTTCATTCTCTTTTCTCCTCTGCTCGCTTCACCCCCTGCTCCACCCTCCATCCGAGCGTCACGCTGTTTATCTGCCCGCCTGCAGAAAAACATCCCGTCAGCCTCCAGCGGCGCCCCCACTGGACGCATCTGCGTTCCAGTGCGCGAGTGCGCAGCGCAGGATGACACATAGCACTTCAGCCGGAGCGCTGAGTCAGCCGCTCAAACGATCTTGTTGCACTTTTGACGCTGGATGAAGATGCTGACATATGGATTAGTGCTTCTTTCTGCTCCAGCAGCTGGGTGATAGCAAAGTGATAGCATGCTATTCACTGTCTGTTCCAATGAGAAGAAAAAATATGCATCCCAATTTGTAGAAAGGCACAGGTTTATATTACACACATTTAGTGTAGTGCTTAACTTTATGTACAAGTTCATTTAAATACAGAACATATTACTCATTGCCTTATCTATTTTAAGCGGATTAACCGTATGCTCAAAGAAATGTATAGTCTGTGGACAAATGTTTCAATATAATTCCTCCGTCAGAGCAGATACATGAAGTAATAATATGATAACGCTGCTCACCAATATGTGTATCTGTGTGTGTATGTGAAGGTACCGTCTAGCGGGGCTTCCAGGCGACTACCAGGAGAAGAACATCAGCAGCCCGGAGACCAACTACTGTTTGCTGAAGGAGCTGATCATCTGGACACAGTACCAGATCCAAGTGGCCGCCTACACTGGCGCCGGCCTGGGCGTCTACAGCAGTCCCGTTACCGAATATACCCTGCAAGGAGGTCAGAACACACTGAAGAAACATGTTTAATAGGATAAGTGCGTCTTATCGGGATCTTCATTTTTTTTTTTTTTTTTTACATTTCACATTAGAAAAAAAAAAGTAAGCTAAATTATTTTTTTATTTAATTAACTAAATAAAAATATATTTAAAAACAACAACTCAATGCGCTTTACAATTGCACACAGTATTCATTCCAAAGTCACAATGTAGTGGTGGTAAGATTTTTGTGTAGCCACAGCTGTCCTAGGGCAGTCTGACAGAAGCGTGGCTGCCATTCTGCGCCTACAGCCCCTCCGCCCACCACCGCAATGTGTCTTGCCCAAGGTCACAACAACGACATGAGCTCAGATGGGAATACAAACCTGGGACCCTCCGTTTTTTGTTTTTTGTTTTTAGATTGTACACTCACTCTCTCTACCACTTCAAAAAAAAAAAAAAAATAACTAAAACAAAATTATTGCAGTCACATCCAGGCCAAATTGCAAATGAGTCCAGAATCAGTCAGTGAGAGTCAGTGAAAGCGGTGTGTGGGGGATGACTCAGAGGATGCTTAAAAATCTGATGGCGTGTGGCATAAAGCTATTACAGAACCTGGTGGTTAGCATTAATAATACATTTTACATAAGAAAATGCAACGTCTCCAGGCAAATTATTAATGTTGAGCAGCATGGTGACCTCGTGGTTAGCAGCCGAGATCTTTTGCATTCAAGTCTCGGGTCTGAACTCCCTTTGTGGAATTTGCGTGTTTTCCCTGTGCTTGCGTGGGTGTTTTTCCCGGGTACTCCGATTCCCTCCCGCATTCCAAAAACATGTTGGGTTCATTGAAGATTCTAAATTGTCCTTAGGTGTGACCGCTTGTTGGTCACGTGCCTTGCGATTGATTCAGGGTGTACAGGGAACTCTCGCGCAAAGCCAGATGGGATTAGGCTCCAGCTCAGCGGCGACCCTAATGAATGAAATGGATGGATGGAGAATACATATTTACCGTGACTGAAAGAGCACACATCAAGGGATTTGTCTTGATGGGAGTTAAGGCGCAAACCCGGTTTGGTGGTTTTAATTTCTAATCCTGGTGCTCTTTGGATAAATCCTGGTCGAGGTTGTAAAAGATAGAAGCACTTAAGATGTGAAGTTTTTTTGGGTTGTTGTTGTTGTTGTTTTTCATTTCAAGTGTTTTGTAATTAAAACTGGGCCGTAAACCTGTCCGTCATTACGAAGCGCTGTGGCCCGGTTTATAGACTCAAAAGTGCGGCTCATTAATGTGATTTTGAGGGCGCGGATGTAGTAGATGAGTCCCGTTCTGTTTAGTGTGAAGTTGAGTTGTGTTCTAATAGCATTTCTCTCCTGCTGCTGCTCTCCAGCACTCTGGCATAGGTGCATAGTGAGATTTCCCCAGGGGACAGAGTTGAAGTCTTTTATCTGGAGCTGTGAGCTGCCAGGGTTAAGAAGCCGGCCCCCACGAGTGCACTCACCATGGCAGGGGGGAAGAGAGCATCTTTAGCATCAATTATAATCTTCGTCTCTCTCGCTCTCTCGCTCCTCGTCTCTTCCTTAGCCGCCTCTCCACTTTTCCCATTTTTCACCAACCTTTTATTCCGCTCTCTTCTGCGAGCTCCCTTATATGATAGAAAAGGGCATTCCCATCATGCAGCCGCGCATTATCACACTCCAGCTTCGCCCGCGCATCAGCGTAAACCTATTATTGTGTAATCACAGTAACGTTTTCCACACACTCGTCACAGTACTCCTCCTTCCGCTGGACCGTCTTACGTCTGACCACTCCATGTAAGACCAAATCTTTGTCTTCGGCCCATGTCAGCCATATTAATATCCCTCCTCGCTTTCGTGCTTTCAAATTAAACTGATAATAACGCTTTCAAAATGAGATGGCATTTAAATGGTACGCCCCACGGCACCTCTACTTAATCACTGTCGGCTCAAAGCACTTCTGTTTTGGTCTTAAAAGTTTCCATGCACTTTGAAAATGCTCACCATTGTCCTTTGCTTTTAGCATTGCGTCTTGATAGCTTCTGTTTGTATTTCTTCATAATACAACAAACAAGTTGTTTTCTGTTTGTCTGTGATGAGGGCCTCGATCGCGACTTGTGCACTGCAAACCACAAGCATAATAGGCATATTCTTAGAATCACAAAAACTAACCATTATTGGGGGGGTTTTTTTGAGACAGGCATTTCTATGTTTCTGCACATAAAATAAAAGGCTCAGGGTTGCTACCACAGTAGAGTTTTGGAGGTTTATCCTGATGGTATCATCTTATCTTTTTTAATAATCTTTTAGCAGAAAACTCAATTATAAACTTTATAACGCTTTATAGACATATTTGTAAATATCAGCCATATAAAACTATTAAATGTGTAATTAAAAGCTGCCAAAAGTGATGAATGGACCTTCACATCCGCGTTTTCACGGCGAATCCCAACGATCGTCATTTTCTGACCCCTATTCAGCGTTGGTCGTTGGTTCTTGAAACTTTGTCTTCTATTTCTGACACCCACCCAATTTCGTGTTGATCAATAAAAAAGGTCAGGAGCTGATTAATTAATTTATTTTTTTAACTTTCCAGAGGACTCTAAAATACGTCACATAGTTTTTCACTAATGTGAGTGCACATGGTTGCAAAATTTTAGTTTTCGATTCTCTCGCCAGAAGAATAGCAATAAATATAGCGATTCCAAGAGGGCTTATGCAGCACCTGGTGCAGGATTAAGATGCCCTAATCATGTCACAAAGGTTATTGAACCATAATGATTGGAAAGAAAAGATCCACTAAGTCATGTCCACTTCCCAGACGTCACTGAGTGGACTTGATGTATGATGATGTCTCCTCTAACGAGTCGCCATTGGTTCACATCAGCCATGCTGTATTTTACATGACTCTTAATTCACTTTATCATTTGCAGGACAATGCTATGCAATATACATGAATGCAAAATTAAAATAGGGTTCTTAATGAGAAGTCGTTCCATTTTACAACGAGGCGAGCCTTCACTATTTGCAAGTCAGGCAGTAATGGCTACGTTAAATGGAAAAAGTTATCACATGTAGTGTCTGCATCGGAACGCATTTGTCATCGACAAATGATTTCATATTCTCAGTCAACAGCTCACATTTGTACTGTGTGTTTTCCATTTCTGATGTGTGCATGTTGCATCTAATCTTGTCCTCTTGGTGAACCATCACAGCTAAATATGGTGTGTTTGTGTAGTTCCCACAGCTCCTCCGCAGGAAGTGGAAGTGGTGGCTATCAACTCCACCACCATCCGCTTCACGTGGAACCCGCCGCCTCAGCAGTTCATCAACGGCATCAACCAGGGATATAAGGTAAACACACGCAGTGCGATCGCAGTGGCGACAAGGTCAAAGTACAAGAGAAATAGTTTAAAAATCTACTTGACAAAGTTTACTTTTATAAAACCTTGAAGATGATCTCATCGTCTAAATCTCCGGATGGAAAAATTAGACATTTAATTAAAAGGCGAGCCCATAGCAGCAATGTTTTAATAATACTGAGGTCACAAGTATCACCCACTACCCCCCTTTTGGCATGGATATAATTATGCTGCTCATAATTTTGTAATATATTTATACTTTTATGTAAAGGTTACTCAATATTTTAATAAGCTGCCTTGGACTTTTTTTGCACATTCATTCAAATAAGCTACAGAGAAAAACTTTCTTCCTATCAGTCACGTTAATCATTTGTAGTTATAGATGTTGATATACCACCATCGGTCATCACCAGCTCATACTGTATTTAATAAGAGTCCCCGCTCACATTATCTGTTGCCACAACGGCCTAAAGCAGTGACAATGCATGGAATGGATCGCTGCCATTACACATTGTTCTCTTCCGCACACAGATGTCTTGAATTTCTTGAGATGGTCAATTTGGGTGTTTGCTTATCTGTACGATATAATCTTCAAAATTATGAAAAACTAATAATAACAATAATATTAAAAGGATTCATTATTTCACTGCGTGTAATGAATCTATATACAATATAACTTGTGAGTTTCTTTTTGACTGGAACTTCTCAAAGTTTTCCATGATATTCTAATTTATGGAGATGCACCTGTTTGAATATGCGTGTGTCAGTTAGTGTGTGCTCACGCACCTCTTCCTTCACAGATGAGCGATTACATTCAATAAGTCGGAAAACCACAGAGTTTTACCTTCACTTGTCTTCGTATAACTTCTCAATTTGTTGTGCTCTTTTTCTCATCCGTCTGCCGGGGCTGTAAATCATCACCGTTCCATAGTGCAATATATCTATTATTCGGACAGCAAGGCAATATTTGTCGTCGTCAAGCCAATCTCCATTTAATGCAACTGGTCGTTTGTATCAGCTTGCAACGCTGATTAAAATGTGGTTTGGATGAATGTATAATTGTTTAATGAATACAAAAGTTTGCACAGCCGCCTCACAATTCTGAGGTTGTGGGGTTCGAACCAAGTGTGGAACACGCTGTGAACACAATGCGTCGCACCTCAGATGAGATTACTCACCGCTTTCCCCGTGCTTGCGGGTTTTTTTTTTTTTTTTTTTTACTTACGCCCACATTCCAAAGACATGCACGCTAGGTTCATAGAAGACTCTTATTATATTATTATTATACATTATCCTAGACATACTGAAAGAACAGAACAGGCACAAAAGGGAAACAGCATGTATGACAAGATTTTAGCATTATATATTAAAAAAAAAAAAAAAGTAATCTTAATTGTATTGGCAATTTCTCTCCGTTCGGAACATTTTAGGCTTTGTAAGAGCAGGGCCATCTGTGGTGGAGTCAACTCAACTGTGATGTGCAGTTTTGTTTTTTGTCCCAAATACAGTCAAAAATGGGAGGCGTGTAGCTTTTAGGCTTTTAAAGGGGAACTTGGCCTGGTAAAAATGGCAACGCTGTGATTTATGTGCAGCACAGTACTTGCGTTTGATGAGCACTCTCCAATGAATTAAACTCTCCTCTCGTCTCCAGTCCAGAATCAACATGTCACAATAGCAACAGCGATCCCTTTTGGCACCCTCTTAAAAAAAAAAAAAACGAAAAAAAAAAGTGGGCCCCACCGTTGTTGTTTTTTTCCGTCAGATACTCAGGGTCCCAAATCATCACTCGTTTACTGCGCCCAAACTGTACTACGGCAATAATAAACGACAATAGAAGCCCTTATCTTGGTACGGCAGGCCTGGCTGCAATGCGGCACCCTGAGGAGCGGGGAAAACTGGCCACTAGAACGTGTCCGGGTGTCACCGGTGTTGTCCCTAAATGGAGGTCAGCGGTACATTTAAGTTGTTGATTGCGGGTCTTGCCGTGGAGTTACAATTAAAACTGTGAGACATTTGATAAACAACCTGTAATGCTTTTTCAATTCCAAGTGTGTTATACCTGACATGTCAAGAATTACGATTGTGTCCAATCGATTGTTGATCAATGGTCTCTTTTTAAAAAGTGCCGAACGCTCTCAACTTGATTTCTGTTTTTCAGAAAAAAAAAGGGGAAGTTGAGTTACATCCATGTTGTAATTTTTGTATTCCGCAAGACTCTAAAACAAAATACCTAGGAGGTGTGATAGATGATAAATTTACATTGAAACAACATATTCATTATATTGAAGGCAAAATTAAAAAAGTCAAGAGACATCGATTAAGCTGTGAGGCCTTTTAGATAGCAGGTTAAGGCAACGTTTCGCTACACCTCCACTTGAGTGATGTGGAAAAATAAAAAGGAGCGCCACAGTCGCCAATCCACTTTCAGCCATTTATTGAATGGGACAAACAATCAAACACACAAATACAAAACGAAAACACGAGCTAGGAGCATGTAGAAGACCCTCACACCGAACTAACTAGCCACGCCCGTTAAAGGCACGCAGCAACACACAAATACTACTGTGTGTGTGATATTCAGATGAACTAAACTTCATGAAACAAAATTGTCTTTACATTCTTTCATTGTGTTTTATTTAGGGGTAGACATTTAACATGTTAATTACAACTAATTCATTACAAACAAATTAATTCGTTTAATAAATTTACACATTTTATCCACATTTTGTGTTCCAAACAACGCATAAACTTTGTCACTGAGCGATTCCACCGACGCACACATCAGAGCTCGGCTACCGAAATGGAGGAATTGGATGAAACGGCATTAGTAGGACTGATGGGAGGCAAATTCACTCGCAAAGCGGTTTTGCTCTGGGCTGTAGCCCACTTTTAGTGGTAGAAAATAAAGGCAGCGACATGTGATCCAACTTTTCAACTGCCACGCAGAAACCATTTAAAGGCAGTCGCTGTACTGTTCTGAAAAAAAGAAACTTTCTTAAAATGGCAATTTAACTTTAGATCTGTTTAATTTTGGCCGGGGATATTTTCTACTGGTTTTATAATGAAATGCATATGAATGCATTTTTACAGAGTTCACAATATTCCCATTTGTGCTATTTGATGCAGTCCTCCACTAAAATCCATTTAAATAAATAAAAAAAAGATGTTGCGTTGTAGGACAAATGTTTGTGATACAATTAAAATCGTGATTAATGAATTAAAAAACCACTAATTAATTAGATTATTTTTAAAATCGATTACCACCCCTAGTTTTGTTCTTTTTTATATTTATTTTACAGTAAAGTGCTTTTTGTCCTTTTTTTAAACATGTTTTTTGAGTGACTTGAAACAATGAATGGTATTTTAATTCATTTCAATAGTGAACATTTATTTAATTTAAAGTAAACAGAGTCAAAAGCTCGGTCTGAATACAAATTAAACTCATAGCCCAGGTACCACTGTATCCGTATAATTCTTGAGTGGCAAACTGTCCGCCATTAAATAAGTGATTGGTTTTAGAATACCAACAGCCTCTTAGCAGGTGACGCTATCTAGCAGTGTACTCAGAACTCTAACGATTGCATAAATTGATGTGTTCGGATTAAAGTTATCGACACGCTGCCGGCTGTGGACGCGGTAGCTTATAATTAATCATTTGGCTTTCCAAGAGATTTGTTAAAGAAAGCCATGCTGCAATATGATGGAATCTAATGGCGCGCAGTGTATCCTGGAGGAAGTGTGTAAGGAACCCCCGCTCATTATTGACGGTACGTGCTAGTTTTGACTTCTCAACACAGTTTGTTCGCGTAATCGTTGATCGTTCACACCTGAAAAGTGTCATTAAAATATGGCAACACGCTGTGAACACAATGCGTCGCACCTCAGATGAGGTTACTCACCGCTTTGATTTGCGCTACCACTGGCAGTGCAAAGACAAATGTAAATGTGCACCCCGCAGCAATATAGCGTTAATGCATCATTTAGATTTCCATTACAATGCTATTTTCACATGTGTAGGGGTCGAACCGCCCGCTAATTCGCTGTCAGTGGCCCGGCAGGTAGAGAGATGCGATTCGCTGGAGAAATTCAGATGCTAAATTAACTTTAAATATTAACGTTTTTACTTTCCCCATCATAGCTGCTGGTCTGGCCGGAACAGGCTCCGGAGGACGTCACCGTGGTAACCATCACCCCGGACTACCCCAGCTCACACCACACGGGCCTGGTCAGCGGATTGAGCAAATTCACCTGGTACTTCGGCTCTATCCTGTGCTTTACAACACCTGGAGACGGACCACGCAGCCCACCCGCCATGCTCCAAACGCATGAGGACAGTGAGTATGCACACAAACACACTGTATTGGTCTGGAGTCACATCTCATATTTAAAGGACTTGGTGAGCGTGTTCTAGATCTGAATGATTTTGTTAATATATCCAAATAAGATCAAACTCATCACCTTAAGAGTTGCAAAACCGTTCAAATTCTTTATAATGGGTAAACATTTCCACCATGTTCTCGTTTATATCCACACTTTGAGAAGGTCACACAAATCTCATTCTAAAATGTAAATAATCAAATGTGGAAAAACACATTTTGTGTCTGTGAACGCAGGGTCAGAAGCTGTACAAACAAACCCCAGAAAACTGTTGTCCAGATTTCACATTCTGAAGCAATTTGAATTCACCTGCTTTATTCCATTTAACATATTCAGGTGTTTATGTCCACCAAATCCCATTAGATCATTAGTAATTCGATTGTATTAGGTTTTGGTCTTATAGAGCCAGGGGAAATTACGGACCTGAATCAAACTTTACCTGCTAAATCAGTGTGATTTTGGAAGTGACATAAAGTGTTGGCAGAGGTCTGGTCACTTTTTATTCACTTCTCAGTTATTGTACACAAGACCCCCTCTTTACGCTTCCATTTACCGCCTGTATTCTTGTCAATTGGATAACAATTCTGTACAGTGACACCTCCACTTACGAGTGACCTGACTTTTTCGGGATAAGAGCCATCCCTCAGACGTTTTTTTTTTTTTTTTTTTTTTTTGTTCCTTTGACATGCGAGCAAAAAATTCAGATAAGAGCTCTCGATGGCGGCATCGAACTTCACATCAAGCAGCAGTTTGGCCGCTAGTGAACATCTCTTCAAAAAAGAGGCCAAGTCCTTGCTTCAAGCTCTTTATGGCCACTCCCAGTTGATGTTTACTTTTAAAGTAAACATTACACAAAGAGAATTTCACGTTGCGCATTCAATCAAACCACATTAACTTTATCTTACAGATGTCCGTTAGCTTAATGCTAACACGCAAGGTAGGACGCCCTCGACGGCCTAATGAAACTAGCATCAAAGTTGCAGTCATAATAAACCTTTAAACAAATTATATTTTCTGTTTCAGCATCAACTATACGTGTAGTATGTCTTTGTATTATACTGCCCTCTGGAGGCCAAGGTGCACACACCACAATGAACAGCACAATGCCCATTGAATAATCAGAATGCACAAACTGTTTAATTCTTTACATTTTAATAAAGTATGTTATTACTGTACGTCTTTATAAACCCCAATAATATAGATGAGTGCTAGTTTTCTTATAAAAAAAAATGTTAAAAAACATTTTTGGGTGCTTATTTGAGCGCTGGATCAGTTTGATGGCATTTCCATTGTTTTCAAAGGGGAAAGATGATTTGAGATACAATTGATTTCATTTACAAGCAGGATCACGGAAGAGATTAAACTCAAAGGTCAAAGTGCCACTGTGTACATGTGTTTCCAGGCATGCCTTTATTTATAGCCACCTGTTCGGCAGATCAACACAATGGCCACCACGCCCCGTCGCAAGTACCAACGCACACGGCCGCACTGTCAAGTAAACACAATAGCCGATGGCGGTCGGACAAGCCATTATGAGCAAGCAGCAATTATTGAGTGGGAAAGGGCTATGTGCACTTACACACCCGCCCACATGCACACACGCACACACGTGCATAAACACACGCACACAAATATGCACATAATGGTTGACGGGCATTGATCGGGTGCTGGGCGTGTTGCAGGGTTAACGGTGGGTGTAATTCTTGCTTGATGATGGATTTGTGTGTGTGTGCGTGTGTGTGTGTGTGTGTGTGTGTGTGTTATTGAATGTCTCAGCTGAATAGCTTAATCGCTCTGCTGGGAGAGGGGCTTAGAGAGCCATAGATGAGATGAGAAATGGCAGGCATGGCTGGATGCGTTTGTGTGTGGGCGTGTGTGTGTGTCTGTGTGTGTGTGTGTATTGAGCAGTGGTCAATGCTAGCATGATTGCTTGTCAGCGTGATAATAGCATGTGCAGACACTCCACAACTCTGTTTTTTTGTGCTTATCACTCCCGAACTGAAGTCTGACTGTCTGTCTGACTTCACATGGTGCCATATTTGTAAGGTCTTAATTAAAAACGCTTTGACAAAGAGGACCGCCACCAAGGCTGAACAATACAGTTAATCCCAAACTGATACCCTGCACAAACTTTGAGGTTTTTTTTTTTTCAGAAGCTGTATAAAATGATTTTATTATTGTGATTATTATCCATCCATCCATTTTCTGTACCGCTTATCCTCACTAGGGGAGTGCTGGAGCCTATCCCAGCTATCTTTGGGCGAGAGGCGGGGTACACCCTGAACTGGTCGCCAACCAATCGCAGGGCACATATACAGCATACAGCTCAACAAACAACCATTTTCACTCACATTCACACCTCCGGGCAATTTAGAGTCTTCAATCAACCTACCACGCATGTTTTTGGGACGTGGGAGGAAACCGGAGTACCCGGAGAAAACCCACGCAGGTATGGGGAGAACATGCAAACTCCACACAGGCGGGGCCGGGATTTGAACCCCGGTCCTCAGAACTGTGAGGCAGATGTGCTAACCAGTCGGTCACCATGCCGCCTATTATTATTACTTTCGCTTAACTCCAGCAGCGGCATATCATACTTCGCACACACAAAAAAATCGAACAAACGACAGCATGTAAATTGAAAAAGTAACTTGGGGCACTCATAAATCAAGGTACAAATGTGTCCAATAACATGTGACGTGTTTGTATTCTACAGCACCTGGACCTGTCCGTCATTTGAGTTTCACCAAAATCTTGGACACGTCCTGTGCAAGTCAGCTGGGCAGAGCCTGAAGAAAAGAACGGCATTATTACTGGTAAGTTTGTAACTTAATGCCAACACATTAGTGCGCCATGGGAAATGATCCAATTTGACTGTATTGGTCTGAAAATTATTCTTTATTTACTACAAATAATGTATCACGGGAGTTACGTTCACCGAGCAATGCTGCTGAACCCGATTGGACCAGACCATCCAAAGAAATGACAGTTGGCGACTCACACCCACACATTGAGAAATAGGCTTTTGGGGCTGCACATACAGTATATTTTACTTCATCACATTTATTAAACCATAACAAGATAGCATGATAGCTAAGGAAGAAGCGGGTTGCTACAGAGAGAGGATGTGACTGAGAATAAAGAAAAGAGTGGGGGATAAAATGAAAGGCTCAGTTTGTTCCCATTCACTTGAATTTTTCCATTCAAAATAGCATTGAACCCAGGGTTTTCGTACTCCTGCTGCGATGCCTAGAGGACAGCCCCACGGCTCTGTCGTTTAAAATGAACAACTCAACAGCCTACAATCAGCCAACTTTCTTCTGTGAATGCAGCCATTTTTGCCAGATTAGCGGTACATGGACATGACACGCGTTAAGTGCTTGACTGATTGTCTAACAGGGACATCGGAATGTGGTCGTCCAAAGAGAGGTTTATCAAAACAAGTTTCGGTCAACACCACCTTGTGTGATGTTGAAAATAGCATAGGCAAGTTGATGATTATTTTTCACAAAATAATGGTGAAACATTCAAGAGGCCTCTCTCGTTACATTACAACACACTGATTTTGATAGAAATGACTGGCTGCACGCTTACACAACACTGCATACTTTTTGTTTGATACATCTCATTCCAGATACATGCCCAGATCTCCTTATAAACATATAGTTGCATTACACTTGGTCGCACGGACACAACAAACCCGCTAAATATCAACACAGGGTACGTTCGGAAATTCAATCCGACGCGCTCAGCGTGCCCCGAGATTTTGGTACTCAGAGAAAGAGCGAGCTCCATTTTCTATAATTGTACTAATGAACGTGTTGGCTATTGGCAGGGATACGTCAGTAACTATAAACTATATGTTTATACAAAGGTCTGGGTGTGTGTCTGTCATGGGATGTATTGAAGAAAAATCTATGCCGTGTCGTGTAAGCATACAGCCAGTCATTTCTATCAACTTATTCAGGTAAAGGCAAAGCAACATCAGTTCTCTTTCAGTGACTGTGTAGAGAGTATAGAGTAATTGCCACATTTACAAAACAAGGGTGACAAGATGGTGAAGAATGGTGAAAAAACTGAACGAGCCAGCAGGCAAATTAGAAAAGCCAAATTGCTGGGCTGTTCACACCTGAGTTGGGACATTAGTTCAAACTAATCCAGCCACTCTGCTCCTCTTGAGGCATGATAGGTAGAAAAGTCAAATGTCTGGGCTTTGGGCATTCTAGTGTTAAATTAGGTGATTTTTGTTTTTTAAAATTTTACTGTAGATTTGCAGTTGTGTAGCTTAAGCCACTTGTGCTTTGCAACAGGCACATTGCACTTCTGGTTCTTTTATCAAGTGTGAAATGATCCCAAACTTTGGACATCCTGTGAGTGTTACGCACTCTTTCTTCCTGGCTCGTCCGTATTGCTGAGTGAGTCTGCAGTAACAGTTCGTTTGGAAAAATTATCGGCAAACGATATTATTTGCTCTATCGAATCCTGCGATAGAGCAAATAATGTTGGATGTAATTGCGATAAAAAAAAATGTTTAAAAACAGTGAAGGCGCAAAAGGTGAACGGCGATATAGCGAGGGCCGACTGTAGATATTTCTATAACACACACATAGACGATTTCATCTCTTTGAAAACCACTGAGAGATGTTTTGGCTTTTGTATGTCTTTATCCCTCAGTCATGACCATATTTTGTAACTTTATTTTTGCCGACCAAATGTGCATTGAATGGGGCAGCAGGCGCACGCCTTGGTTTTATCTGTCAGTGCTGACCTTGTTTTATAAACCTCTTTTCGTGGGCCAACACTTCGCTTTGGCTGGAATGGTGCAACAAACCAAAATACCAAAATCCCCCAGCACGGACTATGTTTTGTAATCTCTCTGTGTAGGCCGCAGTGGTCGAAATGGTGCGAAAATTCCACATGTCCAGTCACCGTTCCCTTCATTCTCCAGACACCTAAAGCACTAAGACCACAATGAAACGACACCAGGTTGCTGCGGCACTTCCATACTTGTCTTAGCCACACAACAGACTGTGAGAGGGCTTAGTCAATCGAGGTCACCTCACACATTATTCTTTTATCCTCTACCTGCTTTTTATCCAGTGCCTGGTGGGAACAGGGACTCAGGAGGGTCACACAAACACAGGAATATGGTTTTCACACACACGTTTGAAGTTGCCAGACTTGTGATGCGACAGAGAGAAATTTAGACTGTTGTTACCCCTTCCTGCATTCCAGCGTTATTTTATTTATGTGTTTATTTATCTATTTATTGCCTCAGTAGTACGCCAATATGTGCACTGGTGTGTCCAGTGTACAAGCGCCCCCTTAATCCCGACATGCGTCCGTCAGGCTACATGCTGTGGTGGGAGGTGTTCGGCGTGCAGTCCAGGCGTGAGGAGCGAGCCCTGTCCAACTCCACGCTGCAGTACCAGCTCACGGGCCTCGCCTCCACCACCACGTACAGGCTGAAGGTGGCCGCGATCACCGCCGCCGGACGGGGCGTGGTCACGTCGTCCAACATCTCCACGGGCGTCCCTCCAGGTATGACAAAAACAGACTTCATAGCGGCGTAAGTGCGTCTTGAAATCCTTATGTGGGTCATTCCGGAGTAATTGTGACTTTACAGTGTGAGAAATTTGGGGGAAAATAATACATTTTTATGGTGTTTAACTTGTACTGCTAAACCTCGAGCACCAAAAAAAAAAAAAAGCAGTATTAGTTTTTAGTGTTAGTAATTAATAATTACAATTTGTTTTTATTTTTCCATTTCTCCATAAATCACATTTTAGGTAACCATCTGTCCACAAAAATAACCTTTACCTTAGTATACTGTATATATCGAACAAGATTACTTTCATCAAAATTTAGCCTAACATGGTGGACATTTAAGATTGACATATACATTAAGATTGTAGAGGGGGGAGGCAGACAAAGTTTACACTCGCCTCACTTTTTTTTTGGAGGGCAATACTAACTGGGTAGAATGTGATCTCTTGGACACACAATTAATTATATACAAAAATGATTAAAACATCGGTTTCCATTGATATGCATTTCAATTTAGAGAGACTTTAATTAAACCAATAACTAATAATGTAGTTGTGTTTCTATTTGTTTACATTGAAATTGCAAATATACGTCTCTTTCAAACTGAAGATTTTCCTTGGCTACACCATTTAAAGGGACAAATTTAATGACTACTGGAAAAAAACATTTTACTGGCATTGTTTTGTGTTCATGTTAGAAGGAAGACCACAATATATGATAAAACGTTTTTATAGGAGGCATTTTATTTACTGTATATTAAGTGAAATATTAAGTCTTTTCATGGGACTGAAAAGGCACCAATAGCCAACTAATTCATCCAGTGAAGCTTTAAAGGTGAAAAAAAATGTGATTTGATTTGATTTGTTTGGATTTTAAATCAATTTTCCCATAACAAATCAAATACAATTTAGCCATTACAGTAATCCCATTTTTCACGATACAACTTTTAATTACTCAACGGGCAATGTTGAAAGGAGACATGTAGTGCATTTTTCTCCCCCACCATTTAAAATAGTTCCCAGGTGTCTTAATAAAAGGTATCTGACATTCTTCCATCAAAATCCACAAATACACTATTGAACCATTTTAGATCCAGGTTGTCTTTTTTCATGTTTCCTTCAGGGTCAATTGTTAAGTAGTATCTACCTAACCTAAACTAACAAAATCCATCGTTTTAAAGATCCACTATAGTCTTTATTTTTTGAGAATTAGATTTTTGTCTCATGCCCTCATACATGGGTCATCTCTTGGTAACGCCTGACTGTGCATGAACCATCAGCCTCAGTCAGACCAACACAGAGAATTTGTGATTTTGCACATCTCAGAGAGAACTTTGTGCTAAATTTACTTCAGTCTGCCTACTGAGTTGGTGTGATTGCACTTGTTCAGATCATCAGCAGCCATTCTACAAGCAGACTGAATGTGAATGTCTGCGACCGGACAGACAAGCGGTCATCAAAAGACCCCCCCAAAAAAATAAAAATAATGAGGAAGGACAAAATTTGTCCTCAACGCAGTGAGACTTAACAAGGAGGAAGGCAAGTGTGGAAATGAAACCCCTCTCATACAGCAGGATTTGTGTGTGTGTGTGTGTGTGCGCGCGCACTCCAACTTTCTGATGAGTAATTCATGAATAAAAGCAGGAAGAGATGAATGCAGACAGTTCTTAGATTCACAGGATATTCATTAATTCATGAAAGCAAAACTAGTCAAAGAAAGACATCGGCCAAAGGATTAAAGATGCTCAAACGGAACAAAAGAATGAACAGAGAGACTTGGGATTCCTCAATTCTTATCTTGTTTCTCTATTCATGTATTCATGAAGTTCACTGCATTTGATCATTCATCACAGCCCGTCGGCTGGTGTCACCATCATAACAATGCCAACTTACGGTTGTCCTTTTGTCGCACACGTGCCAATCCGCTCACGATGCACTAAGAATCCCACTCTGTATTCTGTTCGCTATTTTTAATATTTATCTGAGCGACAAATTATTGAATATATATAGATGAGGCTATTCCAAGCTGTATTCTGCCACGGTGGCAAAAACATGACCCTGCTGCAGAATTGTACGGATTAGAGACGATCACGTGAGACCACTTAGAGCGTCCACAGATATCAAGTATTCGCCCAACATAGTTTGAAGTGCTCGCCCTTGTTGAGATTGAGTGAGCTGATCCTCTGCAAAACGGAATGAGAATTTTTTGTTTTTTTGTTTTTTTGTTTTAGCCTTGCTGGCTGACGTTTTGTTAACAGAAACGAGCTTGTACATTGCCAGTGTAAGTGCAACTGCATTTAATGACATCCCATACAGGAGCTGTAATAGTTACACTGTTTTTCAAGAGATACAGTAATTTAACATGTTTATTGTTATTATTGTGATTAAAGTGCAACCTTGAACTGTACTGCCTCACACTTCTCATATTTTGTTAGTTAGCTTTGTGAGTACTTGTGAGTCACAGTATAAGTATACATTGGATGTATGAGGTAGGTAAGTATCTAATGGATATATTAAAAAATAATAATAATTCAACTGCAGGTTTTTGTGATTTAAAAAATTACACCAAGATGAAAAATTTTAAAACCTCTTCCACCATTAATGTGACCTATAAGCTGTAAAATTCATATTTTTAAGAGGAGAAGTAAAAATAAACTACTGAGATGAAGTGAACAGTTCGAAATAGCAGTGAAGGTTAGTGCCTGTGGCGGCCAGTCAATCGAGGACGCTGTGGGGCCACCTCACTGCTGCTGACTCGCACTGAAAATTAAATTAAGGAAAGTAAATCAAAATAAGATATTATTGTAAAAATACTACAAATTATATGAATATAGGTTTGTCATTGAAGGACAAGAACTGCCTCAGCAGCATTGCTGAAACCTGATCCAAGATTACGAGGAGTTCAGATGACAGACCTGAGCTCCCTCTGGAAAAAAATCCTGAAAGCCAGAAAAAAAACATGAGCCATTGTGACGTTATCAGTCAGGAATTTGTTTGATTTCAAGTCAAAATTAGATTGAAACAAGTGAAAATTGTCTAGAAACAGCTGACTTTGACGCGATGAGTCTTATTTTAAGTGTAATCCGATTAGTTTTGAGTAGAAATAAGACAAATATTCTTGGTAGGAGTCGTTAGTTAGTTGTACTGGTTTATAGTTGTTGTTAGCTGATTATTGGACTGGTTGTAGTAGTTAGTTTTGCACACTTGTTGTATATAAATTGTAACTGTATGAAAACTCTGAGAATGCATTTGTTATTATATTCTTGATTCTTGTTTTCCGAAGCGTGTCGGCAGCGGTCTCCGCCTTTCTGCTGGCGGCCAAAATGCGTTGAGCGTGCTGACAGTTCCCCTTCCTCCGTTATTGCCGCAGAGATGGAGCAATTAACGAGGGTCAAACATGATTAACGAGGCTCGCTGCCCACACTTGTCTGGCCCTAATGAACTTACATTGCACCGCGCCTCTCTCACCGCCAGGCATTTATCTTCACATCATATACTTAATAAAGAAAAATGCTTAGTCACAGCCAGACTTAGAGCGTTAAGTTTTTCTTCTTCCTGGTTTGAATCTGTCACGTTTCCAAGAATACAGTGTATCTGCCAGCGCCTGTCAAAACATGGTACTCTGATTATTATTGCTTTCATGGAATAATAATTGAGCAAAATAATGAATCAACGTAAGGGGCGCATCATGTTGAGCGAGATAGCTATCAGCTGCAGACTAGAAGAGAAAAAGTTGTATTGCGTCGGCTGATCGATGGCAAAGAGTGATGGATTTTGCAGTTGGTCTGTCCTCACGTCGTCTGTTATTTTTACGCATTGTAAACTATTTTAAAGTCTTGAACGCAGCTTGAGAACAAATTCGTTATCGCTCTTGAACGCTCCACCGTCTGAGAAACATTCACTCATGCGGAGCCTTACGGCATAATTGTCGCCTCAAGATTGAGAGTCCGGATGTTTTTTAGACAATAACGAATGCAAAGTTCTATTAGATCCATCTGAGTAAGCCTGATTTGTTCAAATGTATCGCTGTAATCCTTCGATGCACTGAACTGTGGCAGCCAAAAAGGTAAATACGGACAGATTCATTTCCTTGAATTGGAAGCCCCCATAAGCGAGTAAACGGAGCCAGACGTTTTAAACATACTGTATATTTTTAGAATATATAATAAACAACAGCGGACAAAGAAGATATGTACTTTTAAAAATATAACCAATGCTTTTTTTTTTTTTTTTTACATCTTAGGTTTAGTTCTTTAAAGCCTCCTTTAGATTCAAAGTCTCCTAAACCTGCGAGTGGTCATTTATATGCAGATGACAGCCAGAAGGTGCAACAAATTGACTTGCAGTATTCCAATCATAAGTTTAATCAGACTCTAGCCTTATTTGTGCATACTAAGCATTAGCAACCTGACCTGTGCGTGCTCACAGAAGACTTTCGGGAAGTACAAGTAGCAGTTCAGCTCTCTTGTAAAGAACTATAACATGGATTACTTGTCCTTTCATGGTACGGCTGTGTGAAAAGTCCACTGAAACCGTGATTCAATCACATTTTTGAGCCTTTACCGCTTTCTGACCACCAGTTACTTTTTTCATCCCATTAACATCTAGAAAGCACAAGAAAAAAAACGCTATCTTGGGGGAGACTGTCAACACCTTTAAAATCTTTGTACGTATTCAGCGATAAACATTCAAAAAACATCATGGCTTACTGTGGCTGCGAAACAAGAAATGATTCATATACATCACACATCAGAAGGATTGAGACTCTGCCAAGATTAGAAACATAGTTGCATTTTACCTAGGCCTCGCTTCTTATTTTAATTTACCATTCAGCAAATTGGTTTTCCATGGAGGCATACTCACATTTTGTAATCAGAAGTCGCCAGCCAAGCGGATACATTTCGTTACAGAATGCCATGTGCAGTAATCACAGGAAAATGTTAGGATTGCTAAAACATACAAAATATATATGTGCATTCTTAATTTCTTAGCAAAATTGTGCACATTTTTGGTCCAATGTTTTCATGTACTTTCTTGACTAAAGAAGTGTACTTTTTATTATAGTGTGCAGAAATGATTTAGTACACTAGTTGGATGTACAGCACTAGAAAAAAGGGTTAATGACGCTGCACTTACACCTGCATTGTAAAAAAAGAGATTGCTTAAACATTTGTATTGTGGGGCGTCAATGATGAACCGCGATACAGTGGGGGTTTACTGTATACTAAATTTCTTCTTTTTTTGTCACTTTAATGAACTTTCTATGTGTTATAGAACTTCCGGGTGCGCCCTCCAACTTGGTCATCTCCAACATCAGTCCTCGGACCGTGACCCTGCGCTTCCGGCCCGGCGCTGACGGGAAGACCGCCATCTCGCGATGGATTGTCGAAGGCCAGGTGGGCGCGCGCGTCACTACCGCAATCGCACAAAAACCTGATCGTCCTTGACGAGCCCATCACACAGCGGTGCCGCTTTGGTGCTCACAGGTAGTAAAGGAGGACGGCACGGAGGATGTGTGGAGGGTTGTTTACCAGCTGGACAACCAGGCGGGCGCTAACAGTCTGGAGATCCCCAACCTCACTCCCTTCACTCAGTATAGGTTAGCAGCAAACACACACACACACTCACAGTCGTGCCATCTCATTTATATTCAGGTATATACACACACACACACACGTCGACTCGCTCCCAAATGTTACTGACTGGCAATTTTTGCTATATTGCAAGCCTTGGGTAAAGTCAGATAAATCACAGCGACAGTTCCATATGAGACTATTTTTGTTTGTCAGCACCTTCACAGCTGCTGCATGCAGATCCTCATTACCCTCCCGCAAACAGCGAGGAGGAAGGAAGGAGGGCCGAGGACAGAGGGATGAGCAACCGAGAGAAGGGAGGGGATGAGGAAAGTGAGAACCGGCGTCGTTATAGAGTAGACAGAGGGGCAAGGAGGCAGAGAAAGAGTGAGGCTGACACTTTGCTAACTCCAATTTCTTCTGGTTTCATTTTTATTTTATTTTTTTCGCCCATACGAAGTCACGGAAATGGAAATAATCTGTCAAACTGTCGACATGTATGTCGACAACATTTATTAACTATTACAGGGAAAGCTTTAGGTAACATTTTAACGTTCAGAACTGTCATGCAAGTGTCAAATTATGTGGATGACTTCATATTTAGACATAAAAGCAATTAAACACTCAATCTGAACATTAATAAGAGGTGTAATGATATCATGGAAATGCCACCAACACTAAGCAGAAATGGTTCTAAAGCATGGGCAGAATGGTTTTACCTTGTATTTAAAGTTGGAATGTGTACGTCATGTTTTTTTGTTTTTTTTTGATCATTTGTAGTGAATTGTATTTATTTTATATATTTTTTGAATTTAGTTTAAGTTTAAGATCATAATTCGTCAAACTGTTATTAACTTTCTAGCCATTGCTTAATTACCATTTCAACATCGATAACTGGCGTTTAACTTTAAAAACAAGCTAACCACTGTTTATATTAATACATAAAAGCAATCTAACACGCAATCATAACTTTAATGACAGGAGGTGGGTTTTTTTTTTTGTTGCACACTAAGGTAACAAAGCAAAGAACTTTAAATCATCGCAGGGGTGGTAAAATTGGTGTGGGTTTGGATAAACGAGAAAGCGCTCGCTGGCGGTAGCACAAACGAGGCAATCGACTCAGAGCCACAAGTTGTGTTCTACGGGCCGGAACGGATGAATTGCATTTCCGTTCATTTCAGTGGGAAACATCACCTCGGAACGGAGACAAATTAAGGTCGTGAGCCAAGGTGCTGCTATATTTGTGTTGTTTGTTTTTTTTACATATATATATTTTTTTTATCTGACGTTCATCTGTAATGGGATGATGCAATTTGTGTACGCACAGGTGCACACAGCGGGATTATGTTGTGGCACAGCGCACCGCTGGGACATTAGAAGTGGCGCACTTGTATGTTGATTCTTATCACATTTTCAGCCCGTCTCCCAAATACCCAGCACGGGCGCTCTCTCGTTTTTGCCCACGCCGTTTCAATCAGAAGGGTGGCAGCATTTGTTTAGGCAGCAAATGCTCCTCTGTGAATGCTATGGATATATGCTCATCACGTTTGTTGGTTTTGTCCGCAGAGTAAATATGGCGCTGGTGACACAGCTGCGTAGCTTCTCTCTTCTTTTCCCCCCCCCCACGTCTCTCTCTCTTGCTGTTTTCGCATGTCACGTGATCTGCCTGTGTAGGTGTGATGTATGTGAATTGGATTGTGTACAGTATATGCCATGCGTGTAAAAGAGAGAAATAATCTAAATAATACAAGGTATAGTTTCACAGCTATTATTTTAAAATGGATGCTATTAAATATTTGTATTTTTATTTACTGTTTTTGATTTTTCAGTATGCACGAATACCTTGTTTTACCAAAATAAAAATGTTATATTTATGAATTATTTATTATTTCATGTCTTTTATCAAAATAAATCTATATTTGTACTTTTGTATTATTTCTCAATAGTTTTTTTTTTCTTGGTTATCAAAATAAAATATGTATGTCATTTTTTTTATCATTTATTTTGGTGGAACAGTCACCAATAGTAAGCAGAAATGTTTTTTAGTTCACTCTTTGAGTAGTTTTGTTTGGTTTTCTAATTTAAGCACTATATCCATTGATTCATGGAATTATTATTTCCATTACTCTGGTGGCATTTACCTTACATTTAAAGTTAGATCATATACTCCATACCTTTTTTCTGCGACTCATTTTACACTAAAAGTTGTTCCAGAATGTTTTTCATTTTATATATATTTTGTGTTGTATTTATTTATTTAGTTGTGTGTTTAAGAACATATCCCAACAAACAACAAATCACATAATTCCGCTGGATTTAAACAAAAAAATTCTCAACTGCGCAAATTCTTACAGCAAGAACGGCCGCCTGACATTATTTCCCACCTGTTGAACTACCTTTCCTTTTGTTTTGTGTTCTCCACAGATTTCGGATGCAGCAGGTAAACATCGTGGGGTCCAGTCCCCTGAGCGGCCCCTCCAGGCTGATCCAAACCTTACAGGCGGCCCCTGACACCCACCCGTCCAACCTCACCGTGCTGTCTCCTACGCAGACCGGCCTGCGCTTCAGGTGGAAGGTACTCGCATACAAACTACTTACTTACGGTGTGGAGTTCAGACTGTATTGTACGTGCGCATGTGTGCTCACCAGCCTCAGTCCCTTCCAACCTGTAATCAGAGGTGGTAAAAAGTACGCACACTGTGTATCT
The DNA here is from genome assembly GCF_024500385.1 of Phyllopteryx taeniolatus. NCBI lineage: Eukaryota > Metazoa > Chordata > Actinopteri > Syngnathiformes > Syngnathidae > Phyllopteryx > Phyllopteryx taeniolatus. Next base: position 32,271,164 of record NC_084505.1, on the reverse strand, counting down.
AATTTGAAGCACAGATACTTAAAATGTACTTAAGTAGGAAAGTAAAACTGGGAAATAGGCACCCAGCCCTTTGAGTAATTGAACCCTCCGCCCCTTGAAATAGGTTTTCAGTTGTGTAATTGCCTAAAAATGCCACAAGGTGGTGGCAAATTACTACTTTTGTTAAGGTGAAGTTCTTCAACTCACTTCAGCTTCAAAATGCTATCAGATGGTGCCAAAGCAATGCCTGAGCACAACAACAGTGAATAATTTTTCAGCGTTTAATGTAAATGTTAAAAAAAAAAAACATACTTAGATGTGGTTTTCCAGATTAGACTTTGAATTTTCAAATGGCAGAAGCATCTCATGAGAAACATCTCGCTTCTCCGAGTCTGTTTTGTCATCATTGTTAATGCTCCCTGGTTCATGCTCATCCATTCCGCTGCTGTCCCTAGTTTTTCTACCTGATAAGTCCCCAAGATCTCAATCGATCAAGCTCTCAACCGGGGTTGACTTTACCGCTCTCTATTTATGTCTTTTTGTACGTCCTGTCGTAATCCGTGGAGGTTGAAAATCGAACCTATAATGACAAAATAAAGAGTAGAAAGTACAGGTATGTAGGACGTAAAAGTAAGAAGTCATCAAAAAAAAATACTACTACTCATGTAAAACACAAATACCTGAAAAGTCTGTGTATTTTAAGTGTATTTTAGATAGCAAATACCTGAAAAATCTACTCAGGTACAGGTATGATTTGTACTTTACTGTATTTAAGGAGATTTAACAGGTATCTGTACTTTTTTTTTTTTTTTTTTTCTGACCACTTCAGACCAAGTATTTGTGCTTTTATTACTAGTTCCCACCGCTCCCTCTAACCAACTTCTCTGCTGCTTATTGGTGCAAACCCCTAATCCTGTCAGTCATATCACAACATTGTCATTTTATCTTTGTAGTCCTTTTTTTCTTTCTCCCATCTCTCGTTAACAGCGCAAACGTGTCAATTACACCAATTGTCCTTTTAAGGAATCGGAATGAGAGAAGAGCCCTGTCAAATCAAACATAGACAACATGCAGCTACCTGTGTAGCACGGCAATCTTTTTTTCTTACCTGCATGCTACGACACAGAATTATCAGCTTATCCAAGGCCGTCTGCACACAGCAGAGACGCATTACAAGTGCTGTTATTCCATAAGGAAAGAAATAAAAGTCAACTTTGATGTAAACTGTGTAATAATAAGCACCGTTCGATGGCCGCTGTAGTCATCCGTGGCCGTGGCTCTTTTATGTAGCGAATGGATGGTAATAAATAATGACACGGTGGAGAAATTGAGGTGACAAAGCATAAAGGGTTGAGGGGCGCATGAGGTGACGCTGACAGGAAATGAGCGAGGAAGCGAGCACAAAGACGATGATGAAGGGTGAACGGGACACAGGAGAAGGAGGGTGATCAGGAGATGGGATGTCAAAGGGGAGAAGATTTTAAGAGGTTTTTGAAAATCTACTTAAGATTCCCATGCCATCTGTGTCATTCAAATGACCACAAGAGCAAAATGCTTCTCTTACTGTGTCCTTTTTTGACAGGACACTGTAGGACTGTCAACTTTGCATTTAGCTTCATTCTGGATGGTAGTTTGTTTGTTTTTTCAACTTGTGCCCAAACAGTCTTTTTTCTTCTCCTTCTAGTTTTTGTGTTTGAAGAGGCTGCGAATGGATCTTATGGATGTATTTAGATTAACCAACCAACATTTTAACATTGTTTGTTTCTTGTTACCTCCACATTACTTTCTAATTTATTTGTGTGCAACTTCCTGTCAACAGTTTGGATTCATCAGCATTTTTTATTATTATTAGGTATTTATGGCATACGTTCTTTTAATACAATTTTGATGAACATCTTCACATGATGACATCATACAACAAAATAACTGAGTAAAGATTTATGTACTTATATATGACAATGTATGTATCAACTAAAAAGTGAACAAAGTCAATAAATGTAAATTATGATTTCAAGAAAAATATAATGGTAGTGACATAATAATTCTAGACTTAAATTAATAACACGTAAACCAAACTGTTGTATTTATTAAAAAATAGAATAAAGAAGTCAATTGTTACTAATATTTTTCAAACTTCCTGGTAGACAAAAGTGGTGAACAAATTCACATTGAAGACTTCATTAAAAGATGAACTGAATGAAGAAATAAATTAGTGTATGATAATACAATTAAGTAATTAAATTGTTAAATTAGGAAACAAATGCATAACAAATAATAACATCAATAACAAATACTTGCATTGAAGAAGAATTTTATTAAATGAAAAAAAAAATTTAATCCTGAAACTAGTAAAATGTAAAATAAATACATTCAAGAAGTCAATTCAGTCATCATCATCAATATCTCAAATCTAATCCAATTGTCCTCGATATACTCACTTTTTCATGCTTATGCAGGCCCTTAGTAGTCAAAAAGGGGGAATGTTTCCTACAGATTCACAAATTCCTTAAGTGTAACAAAAAAGATTGAAAGAAAAAAAATGTCACTCAAAGAAATGTAATGAAATGTACTTTCAGAGGGTAGGATCTTTACATGTGAAAAATGCTGAAGCTAAAACAGCCAACATATTGAGTTATAATCATAAACCTCTCTCCCCTCAATGACCTCCAGCCTCTTCCCACGTCCGAGTACAACGGCAGCCCGGAGACGGTGGGCTACCGGCTTCGCGTGCACAGGATGGACGGCCTGGCAGAGGATCGGACCGTGGAGGTAGAAGGGGTCGCAGGCGAGGTCACCGTAGAGGGCCTGGACCCGTGGACCCACTACCGGACCCGAATACAGGCCTACAACTCCATTGGACCTGGCCCGTGGAGCGACCCTGTCTCCGCACGCACGGCTGAATCTGGTAAGAAGTCATTGGGCCTGATTTACAAAAGGTTTTCCCGTGTTGCTCGCTTTCACTGAATTATCGGAGCGATATATAACCTTTCTGTAACTATGTAATTTGTTCGTTATTCTTTTCCACTAACACTTCCAATTCCATCTCATCCATTGGAAAGACCGTCCCTTAACAGAGGGGGTGGCTTATGACACCATCTAACGCTCACATACAATGCCGTCCTTACGTCCCATTCCAAAGAAACTCAATAATCCGCCTGCAACAAATAACACAAAAACACGGCCTCCTTGGCCCTTAGGCAGTTCTACTACCACTTTACAACTGAATGGAATATTAATGAGGGAGTTTCCAGCTAACAACTCTTGTTGACATGCAGTGGCCTCGCTGCAATCCTAAATACTGTTCTTTTTTGCCTTCCAAAAGAATGATACCATACGTCATTTGGAGCGTGCCTCCAACTAGAAGCATAATTAGTTGAGTTTCTCCACACCAACTCGGGCTAATGTGTCCTAACTAAGCCTTATTGCATGAACTGCAAAAAAGAGGCAAACTTCTTCTAAGACAAACAGAACAGTCCAGTTGCGATCGATTCGATACCCTGGAAACACGCAATCTAGCGCCCGCAATTTGGGATCTAAGTGAATCAGACTAATGCACTAGAGTCTTATCCTCACATCGCCTCCTTCTGCCCTGTACTCTTTACTTCTCGCTCACTGAGGGGAGAACTGACAGGAGGATGGTGGCGGTGATTCAGATAAAGAACCAGATTGATTGGTAGCATGAAGTTGCACTCACCCAAATGTGTTTGTCTGTGTCCCACAGTCCCATCAGGATCTCCTGTCAATGTGACTGCTGATGCCGTGAGTTCCTCCAAAATTCTGCTCACGTGGTCTCCCGTCCCTCAGGCGAGGCGGAATGGGGCCATCCTCGGATACAAGGTGCACATGACACAACACACCATTAACACTCTCCACACACCCCCGTCGTCGCACAGACACCCGAACTCTCACACGTTTGCAAAAAAAAAAAGGCCAGACATGATGTAATGTCCAGAAACTGCAGTCGTGTTATTTAAACATAACTTCAAGCTCAAAGTTCCTGCAACTTTAACTACCTACAGCATATGCAACCTTTCATGTTGTAATGCCATCTCATAATACAGTACTGTGTTTGTCAGGTTTATTCGTTTGTGTGCTACTTCCTCTCTAAAGTTAGATAAAAAGTGAACCCCCACCTATTCACTGTTTGCTCTTCACAAATTCACCTATTTGCATTTTTGTTTTTCTGTGGGACCAACCCACAGCTCGTCAATGAAAATTCACCCTTTTGTGTTTTTTGGGTTCTTTCTGCCATGCCCTACAATGCCACAAGATGGTGTCAAAAGCCCTGGCTTGCAGGAAAGTAATCATTGGTGACAAGGAAGTATGTTGAAGTGAAACATCTGGACTTTTAAGAGCCACTGACTGGCTATTAAAAAGTTCAAGCATCTGTTAGCCATTTGTTTTTGAAGTCCATGTAAAGTACAAATCAATGTCTTCTGAATTTGACACACAGCGAAGAGTGTTGTTAACAACCCTGCCAAATTAGAATGATTCAAAAACTTGCCAAGTGCAGTGGTACCTTTACAAGTTTTTTGGAGATGCAAGCCATCATTCACCTGATCTGGAGCCTATCCCTGGTGACCATGGGCTGGAGGGGTGGTACACCCCCGGACTGAATCTTTATTGTTGTTGTTGTTTTTTTTTTTTTTTTTAAGTAAATCATTAAAAGAGAGGGTGTGGAATTAGGATTGAAATAAATCTTTAGTTCGCAAAGGTTTAATCGAGGCAATTGGACTGGTTTTGTTTGTTGGAGACGTTTTACCTTTGATGCAGGGTGTTGTTCACTCGCCTTATGCTTGTTAGGGCCACTCTTCCAGTCGAGGGGTATCAGACTCATTTTTGTAACGAGGCACATTGTAGTTATGGTTTTCCTGAGAGGGCCGTTTTGACTGTGAAATCATATAAATGTTTTATCGCCTCATCACATTACATACACACAACAAATTGATTAATAGCTACTTTTGAATCTGGAGTCAGTGAAAATAATTTGTTTAACTAGTTTTTTTTTAGGCGGCACGGTGGCCGACTGGTTAGAGCGTCAGCCTCACAGTTCTGAGGACCTGGGTTCAATCCCCGGCCCCGCCTGTGTGGAGATGCATGTTCTCCCCGTGCCTGCGTGGGTTTTCTCCGGGCACTCCGGTTTCCTCCCACATCCCAAAAACATGCATGAATTGGAGACTCAAAATTGCCCGTAGGCATGACTGTGAGTGTGAATGGTTGTTTGTTCCTATGTGCCCTGCGATTGGCTGGCAACCAGTTCAGGGTGTACCCCGCCTCCTGCCCGATGACAGCTGGGATAGGCTCCAGCACGCCCGTGACCCTAGTGAGGAGAAGCGGCTCAGAAAATGGATGGATGGATAGTTTTTTTCATTTTCTGAGCCGCTCCACACAGGCGGGGTCGGGGATTGAACCCGGGTCCTCAGAACTGTGAGGCTGACGCTCTAACCAGTCGGCCACCGTGCCGCCTGTTTAACTAGTGTTCATTTTATTTTAAAAAGGGTTTTGGTAACACCAAAATGCTAACAATATTCCAATTTTGCGACAGATTTGAGCAGGAAACAAAGTAGATGCATATGATGTGCTTCAGTGGGCCGCATGAAATGACATGGCGGGCCGGATCCGGACCCCGGGCCTTGAGTTTGAAACCTGTGCCATAGAATGAGGGACATGGGGACATTATAGGCATAAGCCAGGTGATGCCTCAAACCTCCTCCTCTTTTTCTGCTCTGACGTAGATGACGTCCCATGACTGAGAATCTACACAGACATAAATCTTTCGTTATCTGGCTTTTTCTCAAAATGTGTCTGTGAGCGAGCCGCTTTATACATGACAAACATATTCCAAAATGCTAGTTGGGAAACAGAAGAGGAAGCAGTTACAAGGCCATAAGACACAGTAAGATGTATCGGCATGACAGCACTGAAGATGAAGATAATCCATCATTAGAGTGTCATCCACATTAAGAAAAATACAATCTATCAAACCTGCGCAATGTCACAAACCTCTTCATCGAGACCAGGACTTAGATAAATAGTAGAGCTGGACGAACACAAGATGTACTCATCTTTTTTCTTTTTTGTCTTTTTTCGCCATCATGCGCCGCACTGTAACCGCCACTTTTCACAGCCTCCCCCTCACATCCCCTGAGGATTTATTATAATGCATGTCATCGTTGTTGTTTTGATCCGAGCACAAAGAGATGACACGTAGCTTTGTGTCAGTGTTTTCGCAGCACGGAGAAGAACAAAACTATTTTGGCTAATGTGATGTTGAAATTGTGTCTGTGTCTTAATCTGCAAAGGGGATGAATAAAGGGGGATTTGTTTCCACTTGTGCTGACATGCCCGTGTTAATATGCAGGAAACAAAATAACCGCGCCATCCATTGTTTGGAGATTTAAAAAATAAATAAAAAATAGAAATCTTCTTATGTAATCCGTTAGCCCCCGAGCGCATGGCACACTTATTGTGTTCCCTGGTGTGTGTGGCAGTGTACGAGCGTGCCCACTGTGCTGAGAGACGACAAGCAGCTGCCAACAGCGCTCGCTTCCGTTCGCCATTAGACACCCAATAGTTTCTTCTGCCAGCTGCCACCAGCACCTCCTGACTTTTCGCTCCGCGCTCCCTTCAAGTCACGACTGACATTTTCCTTTCCACGTTCTTGTCAGGTGAGGGAGCGAGTTTGAGAAGACTTTTATACAAATAGTGGAAAGCACGTCTGCCTCACTCTTGAGGTTCTGGGTTGGAATCTTGACTCAGGTCTTTATGTTTGGAGTCCATGTTCTCCCCGTGCTTGCGTGGGTTTTCTCAGGGTACTCCGGCATCTTCCTACATTCCAAAAAACACCAACAGGCCCCGCCTCTTGAAGGCACATATCTAACACTACTTTATGTACAGTATTTTCTATACAGTTTATGATTGCAAATATTTTTGATAGTTCAAATACAATAATGGTGTGTTTAAAAAGTGTGTCTTTAATCTATGGGAGGGGTAAAAGTATTATAACAGTAATTGTTATATGGTCTCTCTATAGTGCAGATTTCTCTAGAACATATCCTCCATAAAGAACGGGGATTCACTGTACATGTTTTTTTTTCCCCTTTTCCACCATTTCTTTTCCTGTGTTCAGGTGTTGTACACTGAGAAGGACTCCGAACGTCCTCCCAGTGTTCTTCTGGCTGAAGGAGAGAGGAATGCGTCGCTGCTTCTCGGCGCGCTGAGGAAGTACACGGTGTATGCGCTGCAGGTGTTGGCGTACACAAGGATGGGCGACGGACCCCCCAGCAGCGCCGTGCTACTGAGAACCAAAGAAGACGGTAGGGCCCCTTCCAGCAACGTGAAAATTTCAATCCTCGGTGTTCTTATCAGGAAACATTTTGCGGTACCACATATTATCGTTTTACTGAACCAGAAACAACATGGTGCGATTGTCAAGGAATTGCATGGGCCGCTCTAGCTATATTATAATAATACAAAGAGAGGAACGGGCGAGAAATAAAGAAGAGAGTGACTGCTACCATTCACTTACGATTCAATTTCGAACTGCAGCAAAACTAGTAGTTCGGTCGCGTTCGGCCGCGTCGCTTGATGTGCGGTGGGCCTTACTCAATTAATTTATCAATCGTGGGTTAGTCTGGAACCCCGCCTTGTATCTTTATCCGCCATTTTGGACATATGCTTTCAACTTCATGACAACAGTTTGATGACAATGATGAAGTCGAATAGAAACACTCGGTTCCAAACGTTCAGAAGAATCCCTCAGGCACGTGCCAACATCGCATCGAAAGTCTACCTAGAAGGGTAGAGGCGCCATTTTCACCGTACGTGTAAGTGTCGAAGGAAGCGTCAGAGCGTGCTTGTTTGTGTGCGCTCACGTCGGAAGATGCGCAGATCTGTGCTAGTAACCACTACGCCAACCGCTACTCCCCTTTTTAAATAATAAAACACAACCACACACACACACATACACATGACCGAGCACTGTCACAATTGAAAAGTTTTTCTCATTTCAGGGTGCAACCTCAACAAGTCAATTTGTCAAAGTATAATGAACCTGCGTTGTGCGCTCGTGTGTGTGTGTGTGTGTGTGTGTGTGTGTCATAGGGCGCTCGTGGGTGTATGAGTCACAGTGACATGTATTTGATGGTGTGGAACATTGTACTTCTATCAGGTTCAAAGGTAGATGCCGTGAGGGTGAAAGAAAATTACATTTTTCTATTTTTTGCATCTTTTAGAGGCACGTCTTAAAAATTTATAAGACACTCACTCTATACTGTTCGTGTGTGTGTGTTGAGGGCAAAAGCAGCCTCACATATAGTCAGACATTAAATGTAAGTGCTTGATGTTTAGATGCTCTGCAGCTCTTTGTATGTTATTAGCTGGCCGCTCAGCTGCCAACTCCTATTTCTATTTTGCTCACCCCTTTAGTCCCAGGACCCCCTGTCAGGGTGGTGTTTCCAGAGGTCCGCCTGTCATCAGCCAGGGTGGTGTGGGAGCCTCCCACAAACCCTGACGGAATCATATTAGGTATTAAGCACACATACACACACACACACACACACACGTGACCATGTGGGATGGGCAAACATTGCCGTGGATGACCGGTGAGATGTTTAAATTGTCGAAATATTTTCCACAGCAGTCACAGGAAGGAGGAGAAACTTTGTAGACCGTAGTAAAACGGGGTGCACACAACTTAACCCGACAGCACGTACTGTAATAGGGTGTAACACAAGTCGGAGGTGGTCTGTAGTGTGACAGAAAGTATTTGATTTCCCGCCATCTTACATTAGCCACTTTCAACACTTCTAAATCTAAAGCTAAGATACTGTAAGTTCTATCATGGGGTCCGAAAGAGGTTGGTACTGACATTCTTAAATGATTAAACGTGTTCAGTAGTTACAATCCAAAAATCTTCATGTCTGTGGGGAAAGCCGACTATCCCGTTTCATGAAATGTAATGTAGCCAATCAAGAAGCGACCTGACCGAGTAACAAAAAAGCGGGCGTAAATGAAAACAAACACGCCCTACCCATTTTGCTAGCATAGCAACACCATCCATTAGTTTAATTTTAGAACTCAAATATAGCTCGCTCAGTAGACTATAACGTCCTCTTTTACGTTGTCTCCAAGATTTTTTCCACGGTCTTTTCTTTTCTTTTTGGTTTTGGCTTTTTACGTTAAAAAATGGTCCCAAGACAGTCATCATTCCCTCCTCTCGGGTGTCGTCTTCCATGTTGTGTTTTGTTTTGTTTTGCTGTAAATTCCCCAGTAACTGAAGGATTCTCAAATAAAGTACACCATGTATACAGGGTTCCCTGCCGCAAATAGCAAAAATCCTTGGGTGATTGACACCCCCCCAAAAAGAGGTTTACAATTAGCTGTATGTGGTACAAGATGGCAGCAAAGCGCTACTTTTGTCTAAATGATGTTCCTCGACTCACTTCAACGTAACTCCTTGGAACCAAGATGCCATAAAGTGGCAGCAAACTACTACTTTTGTCTAACTGAAGCGCCTCAAATCATTTCAACATACTGTAATTCCTTGTCACCAAGATGGCACCAAAGCAGTACTTTTAGTTTAGTTTTTCAGCGAATAACGGAGGATAAGTTCTAGAAACATTACACTGATAATGGCATTTGTTGTTTTTTCATTAAAAGAGCCCATGAGAGGCTGTTTAAATGCCAGTGAAAGTTGCACTGCGCTCATTTTTATTTATTTTATTTATTCATTTCGTTTTGTGTTGCATTGATATTCATGTGTGCACGTTATGCAGTTTTAAACATATTGTCAAAAAAAGTAGCGCCTGCAGCCAGAAGCAGAGTTGCGCTTTATTTGTGCAACCGGCCCGCGTCCCTGACCTAAAACGATCCACGTGGGAATTCCGTACGCCTATATACTCTACGATCCAAACTGAAAAATCTCAATACTAATATATGTTCAGTTACACTCAGCCTGCAGAATGAATCTGAAGGAGCAGATTAATGGTAAGGTTTCACAGGTGCAAGCTCACCACATGACAGCTATCTCATTTAGGTAGCAAATGCGATTTGCGTTTGTGTGTGTGTGTGTGTGTGTGTGTGTGTTTGTGTGTGTGTGTGTTTGTATGTTGTACACTTAGTATGCGCCAGCGTCAAGGGCGGAGAAACGTTTGTCCTCGCAGCGGGGCAGTGAGTTGAGCGGGACGTTGCGAACGATGCGCCAGCTTAATGTGAACAGGGAGACGTTTAGAGTGATGCCGCTCGCCGACAGAATTGCTCACAAAGCCCGCGATCCTGCTGTGTCCTTGCGCGGACCCGTGGTGTGCGTACTGTGCGTGCGTGTGTGTGCATGTGTTTATGGACAGAGACATCGGGGCGAAGTCCACATAAAGTGTACAATCTAATTTGGTGCAAGGTGCCTTTTGTGAATAATAGCTACTGTGTGCCCTTGAACAATGTCTGCATCCTGGTGCTGTACAGTACTAAACACATTAAAATCCATCCATTTTCTGTACCGCTTTATCCTTACAAGGGTCGCGGGCGTGCTGGAGCCTATCCCAGCTATCTCCGGGCGAGAGGCAGGGTACACCCTGAATCGGTCGCCAGCCAATCGCAGGGCACATATAAACAAACAACCATTCGCGCACACATTCACACCTAAGGGCAATTTAGAGTCTTCAATTAACCTACCGTGCATGTTTTTGGGATGTGGGAGGAAACCGGAGTGCCCGGAGAAAACCCACGCAGGCACTGGGAGAACATGCAAACTCCACACAGGCGGGGCCGAGATTTGAACCCCGGTCCTCAGAACTGTGAGGCAGATGTGCTAACCAGTCGTCCACCGTGCCGCTAAAATCCATCCATTCATTTTTTTTTTAGCTTTTTTGCTTCTAAACACATTTTGTTCAACATAACACTTGTCAATAAATCCCAATTATTAACAGCCATAAAAGCATCCCAGTCATGACAGGAACCACCTTGTCCCGTTACCATTAAATTATAATGCCGTTTTTAAAAGATTAACCCGTTACAATGGCTAGAAATAGAACTCTTGAGACTATTGGTTTGTTTTACACTCTGGGTCGAAGTTTTTTGGGGACAAGATAAATACAGTCCATAAGATAAGTGCTGATGAATGTCAGCAAGACATCTGTATGTTCTTTGATGCAAAACGTAGAAAGATGTTAAAAATACCCTCACAAGCATGGGATCTTGTTAAATTGCAGCGGTTATGAGTATTTCATGAACTATACAAGCGCAGCCAAGCACGCTGAGCCGCTAGCGTCGCCATAGACGCACATTTTGCCAAAAGCCAGTGGGCTGCATTAAATATTTATGCGCTGCATTTTTCCCATGGTGGGGGGCAAGTTGGGCTTTTTACGAAAATTACACAGTCCCCTTTTGTAATGGAGATTTATCTGCGGAGATCTCATCGCCAGGGATGTCCTGGAGATATTACGTACATAACTCTGATTTGCGAAAGCGATTGTTTTGATGCTACTGGATTTGCCATCTTGCCTTTATCCGGTAATCTGCCTCGCTCGACGCTTACGTTGAGCAAACAATCGGACGATCTGATAAGATTATCACGAAGCACGAGCAGATTAGGCGCCTGTCAACAGATTATCGTCGTAACAGTTTAACCAATCGCACTGAGCCTGTTCTCACCAGAATTTAGTAGGATTTTGAGTGAAAGGATATGTAACTTTAATTGTGTGAATGCTCACAGCCAAGCATTCGCCCCTCTATTTTTGTATTTTTTTTATTTTTTGAATGGAATCACGGCTGATCGCAGCACCATGTTTGACCGATTCCAATTCAATCCAAGACCAAACTGTGCGTTATGTTCCCCACAAGTGAACGATTATTTTTCTCAGCCCAAAAATGTATCGGATTTAAAGCATTCACACTCAGATTTTTGGACAATTTAGAATCTTCAATGACGCTCGCATGCATGTTTTGGGAGGAAGCCGGAGTACCCGAAGAAAACCCCCACAACACCCCGCGCCTCACATTCACTCTGTGTTAACCTTTACAGACCAGGAAAACGAATAGCTATGTTATGCACTGTCGTCTCTTTCTGCCCAAAAATATCCAAATGTCATCCTCGAAGAATTCCACTTTGAACTTGAGAAAACAAGTTGCAGTTTATGTTTACGTTTATGTTTTTGCCAGGTGATCCTAAGATTTGTTTCTTTCTTAATGTATGTTATTTCCTATTTTTAAATGTTCTCCATTTGACAACCATGCTCTGATTTAACAACAAAACAAAAACAAATGTTATTCCACTGAGTACTCAAGTAATTTGGAGGAGTACTTTAACTTGAGTGCACATTTTTGGCTACTCCAGCCACCTCTGGAAACCACTTATGTCAGAGCCAATGTAAACCGAGGACCCCCTATACAAGGTGCAGCCATTTCATTCATTGTTCATATGACATGCTTTTGTGGAAAAACGGACTGTGGGCATGCGTGTGTGTGTGTGTATGTGCAATATATATGTGTTGAGTGGTGTTATTGTTATTACATGGCCTGCTGCACTTGACAGAAAGAGAGAATGTACACAGTGATTCGCAGGTAAATGTAAGGATGAGAGGTTGTACGTGTATATGTGAATGTTAGAGTGGAAGTGGTCTGGCCTTGTTCCTCATTGAAATCATTATTTTCTCCACTTTCGCCATTTGTAACGCATATTTCCAAAGACCTCACAGAACATTGACGACAGACACTTAACATTCATCATATCCCTCGCGTTGTTGCTCGCTAGGGTACCAGATCGCCTACCGCCTGGAGCACAGGGACAGTCAGCAGTGGACCATGGTGGAGGTGGGCTCCAACGGACGCCAGTTCACCGTCACCGGACTCACCCCGGAGCAGACCTACGTGTTCCGGCTGGTGGCGCGCACCGCCGTGGGCTGGGGCCAGGAACACGTCGCCCTGGTGGTCACCACAGAGCGAAGAGGTAAACCTTTTGACCAGCCATTCCGCATATACAGCGGTGCCGTGAGATACAAGTGATCTGAGCGATGTATGGTGGCAGTGACTCAACCCACTTTATGAAATAGTTTGCAGCAGTTTGGAAGACAGAATTAGTGAACAATTCTTCAAAAAAGAGGCTTCAAGCTGTTTATTGCCAATCCGAGGTGAAGTTTATTTTCAAACTAAACAAAACAAAGACAATTACACCTAGTTTAGCCATTCAGTCCGCTAGCTTAATGCTAAGGCTAAATATCATTTACCGGTATGTGCAGCGCTTCAACCCTTTATAAGCAACAGATTGAACACGGTGCAGCAACACATGTAGAATCACAATCAGTACTGTGATTTAAAAAATAGGAATGTCAAATAGTTAATTTTATTCATAAAGTAATTTATTATAATTTTAAATTGTATTATTTAACATTTGTTTGATTTCAATTAAGTAATTATTGAATAAAATAAAATCACATTTTAACATGAATGTAATATTATTTATTTTACTTTTATGTGTAGTAAATCAATTGACCAATTTAATGAGATCAATTAATAAAAAATATGAAAGAATTGATTAAATAATTTTCGCCAGCCAAATTTCAGAAAATAAAACTGCTAAATTAATGCATCAAATATGTATTACAGCAGCTATTTCCAACCAGGGTGCCGTGAGAAGCCATCAACCATTCCACTGGAAATTATCCAACTTTATTTATTTTTTTTAATTTGGGACTCAAAACTATTATTATCGATTTGCCCATCTATCTATGCCAGTGACATATAGTGACAGGCAGAACAATTTAATTCTTCTTCCATTGGATGCCAGAAGGTAGAATAAGTCACGGCTTGCTGCCACTATATCAGCTTCATGTTCAATTAAACAGGCCCGGAGTTCACAGTGAGGCCAAAGCTGAGATTCGAAACCCTGAACCTATGAGTTCTAAAGTAGACATGCTAACCACTTGTCCACTGTAGTGCCCATGAAAAGATTCCCACCTTATGAATCTGCTTGAATTATACTGTTGAATGGACGCAGCATATTCATACGCTTGCTAGACCTTGATAAGGTCTTTTTGTGACATAAAATAACACTATTTTTCCTGGGGAAGAGAATAGAGGTGTATTACGGCTTTAAAAAGGCTGCCTGATGGAAATAGCGTCACCATCTCAGCTCTCAAAAGTGTTATTTCTTGCTAAAAGAGCATATATATGTGAAAAAGGTGTATAAAAAGAGAAGTGTCAAAGTGAACTCATGCATTCATCTGCAAAATACCATTACCCGTTTAAAAGTTGATGTGTGTTCATTGCACAACATCTCAATGCGCTCTCTTCAATGGACTCCATGTGCAATTAAAATGATCCATGGGAAAATAAAACGGTGCTCTTAGGAACCTTAAGTGCAGCAGAAATCTTTTTTGTAACCTTGGCCAGATCTGTGCCTAGCCACAATGCTGTCTCTGAGCTCTTCAGGCAGTTCCTTTGACCTCATGATTCTCATTTGCTCTGACATGCACTTTGAGCTGTAAGGTCTTATATAGACAGGGGTGTGGCTTTCCTAATCAAGTCCAATCAGTATTATCAAACACAGCTGGACTCCAATGAAGGTGTAGAACCCTCTCAAGGATGATCAGAAGAAATGGACAGCACCCGAGTTCAATATATGAGTGTGACAGCAAAGGGGCTGAATACTTATGGCTGTGTGATTTTTCAGTTTTTCTTTTTTAAGAAATCAGCAAAAATGTCAACAATTAGGTTTTTTCTGTCAATATGGGGTGTTGTGTGTACATTAATGAGGGGGAAAATGAACTTAAATGATTTTAACAAATGGCTGCAATATAACAAAGTGAAAAATATAGGGGGTCTGAAAACTTTCCGTACCCACTGTAGAAGTTTGCGTGCATGCGTGTGTGTGTTTTTGTGTGTGTCTTTCATGTCTAAGTTGTCAAAGAAGTCAACGCTCTGCGTTGGAAACTAATTTCAGTCTTGAATAAAAAAAACTTGGGGGGCAGAACAGTGCCACAAATCTCCGCATTTGTCAAAACAAGTGGAAGCTGTTCCTTCCAATTCAGGTGACTGGCGGAGCTCGATGGCAGGAGACCGTGAAAAAGCAACTATAGAAATAATAAACGCCTGTCTTGTTTACACAGGATGTCTTCAGGAGCTACCAAAGATGACAATTCGTTCGGGTTTACATCTATCACGTTTGTATAAATAAATGATATACATGCCTGAACCTTTTGTCCAAAGACCAGCCATAAAGAAAACAAAATTTTAGCTAGTTTGGATTCAAACCATCATGTCATTAAACCATAGTTACAGTATGCTAGTTATCGCGGCATACACAGGAAGTCCGCTAACCTGCTTTCTGGGTTTGGTCACATGACATCCGGCATATAGCTCTCTTTTAACTCAGCAAACACCATCGTTATTATGTTAAATCCTAACATGCAACAGTTAAGAGATAATGCCACATACTCAGCCCTATCAGCCTCTCTCGTACACTCTAATTGAATCAGATATCGTATACACACACATATGCACACGCGCACACAGCATCACTATCTGCTTTTCTCGGGACCACCTTTCATTGCTTGGCTGTTCCACTTCACTGGCCTAACAGCTCATTCAGAATAACCTCTTTGAGAATTATTTCAGATGATGGCGAATAGGCCAAATTAATCCATCAAAAAAACGAAATTGGCTCTTCAATCGCATGCGTGTGTATGCGTGTCAAGTGCCATAAAATACGACTCCCTTTCTACCAGAGATGTTACTGTTTGTAGCGGACAGGTTAAAAAAAAAACAGAATTTCATTAATTAATTAATAGCAAATACCTGCGTTGTGTGCCACTGGCGTTCGGATCACTTCTGACATTCTGCCTTATTGCTCTCGTTATCAATGCTGTCATGTCATTTATCTGGCTTGGTAAACAGTACAGTTAATGCTAATAAAAGAGCTTGTTCTCAGCAATACAAGGTTATTAGCAGAACATGATCTTATCATTGGCGTTTAACTAACGATGAACAGACCACCAAAGTGAAACACAAACCTATTCGATTTGTTAGTATTTACACGGTTTTCGCCAAAGGAACTAATGGAACGAGAGCACATATTTAATAAAACCGTTGTTAACTCTACAGGCAACGTTTCACACGCTTAACTGTCATGCATGTGTAAAAAGAAGTCAATCTGTTCATTTTGACACAAAATAATGAAACAGTCAACTTTTATGACAAAAGTGTAATGTGACGATGATTTTGTTGGGGGATTTTTTATTTTTAATTAAAAAAAATTGACATTGTCAATGGTGTAAGAAGTTAACCACCGTGAAATGTAAGAACAACACTCTACCTTAGCTTTGATAACAAGTGATAATGCATGGTGACTCTGGGCCTAATTTACTAAGATCCAAAATAGCGGGCGCTAAATTGTATGCGCGCTCGCTCGAACAGATTGCTTTCGCTGTTGTCACCAGGTGTGCAAGTAGTGGAGACCGCCATATTTAAAAGAGGGTTTTGCACTTTAGGTAGTTACTACTAATGGTTTACACCATGGAGAACATCTGGGAGAACACCGCAAACACAAATTGAACTTTGCAGCGATGGAATTGGAAGTGTAAGTAGAAGTCAAACAAACATTACTCAGTTACAGGAAATAAATCTATTTATTGATATATATTTTTTGTTGGGATTTTATAGTTTCACACATGCATTAAAATTATCCATGCCACCTCTTCTTTTGCCTGCGCTACGCTGCCACCACTTAGTATGCTGGTTTGCACCTGCCTTTCACACACGCCATTTAAAGCCACAAAACCAGCCAACGCAATTTGTCTCAGGTTTAATAAATTAGAGTGCGTGTGCTAAATTAATCTATATGCATGTTCTCCTGCCACAACGTGCAGACTAAAATGCCAGCAATTGAAAGCGTTTGGTAGACGCAATTGCGGGTCTGCCCAGTTCGTGAATCAGCTTCCACATCTATGTGCATGCGGGATCAAGTTTGCACCTGTTTTTGCGCTTGCAAATTGACACGGAGTCAAAAAGGCCCCAAAAAGCACGATTTCACAAACCTAGAAACAAAGATAGCCACGAAAGTTGTCAGCAAAGCTGGAAACTAAAAACTCAGAAAGCACAAAAAAACAAAAGCATGGACTCCGGTAACAATAATTCTTACGACAATGGCTGGTCCAGGACGTGACAGAAGACAAGATGATCTGACAAAGTACAGGAGACTATTATTACTCGAGGAAAATGGGATTGGAGACGATCAGGGGTGGGAAGTAGAGCATCTGAAATGAGAAGAAACAATTGCTACAAAATAAATGCAGACATGACCACAAGACTCAAAACGTTGAGACATGACACGACCCTGTCGTAAATCAGGCCCATACTTTTTTGAATGTGAGTCTGTTTACTTCCTGCGTATATTCTTTGTCTTCTTCTTTGTTCTTGTTCTCTTTACACCTCATGTTGAGGTCCTTATTCAGGCACACGTCATTAAAAAGCCAAAGAAAAAGCAAAACACACTCACAGTTACTCCTGAGAGATGCGCTGAGATGAATGGGTCTTGCACGATATGTTGAGTTCTCACGTCTTACCAAATTAGAGCCACAAAAAGCCAAAGAGAAAGCAAAAAACACCAGATCAGGCCAAAGTTTCTTTTGAGGCATATTTTGTTCGAATTTTGAATTCTACTCTCTCGGGACCATTCGTCTTCAGAGGTTCTACTGTTGTCAAATCTTTTTAAAGGGGACTGATGAAAAACGGGGATAATAGGGAAGAAGGAAAGCAATCCGATTTGTCTTCATTACTTGCGATAAGGATGAATGGAGAGTAGCAAGCCTGCGTGTGCGACCGCGCTTGCCTCGATGCACGCGTGTGCTGATTAATTATACTTCAGAGTGAATCAATAATGCTTTTATTACCAGACCAGTCAATATCCCCATAGCCCTGAAATTAGACAGCCACGCTCCCTTAAGCTGTGTTTTTTTTTTTTTTTTTGCATCTACACACACACTCTGTCATCTGCTAGCTACTTCTGACGCTAACGTTCAGTTGCCATCTTTCTAATTGAATAGTGGAGACACAGACTAATGCTATTGCAGTGCCTCGTCTTTGAGGCAGCAGCTGTTATGTCCAGTTTCATCTCATCAGCGCGCACGTGAACGTCGCAGAGCTGCACAAGTGATGAAAATGTATATGCGCGCCTTGTACTTCACGGGAGAATGAATCATTGCGGAATTTAAAAATTGTCGACAATTTAAAAGCAGATGAATGCAATGCAGCGTTATGTGAAGTATTGATTTAATGTAGCCTCCAGTTAAATTCATGACTCAACATACTTCTTTACAAGGAAATAAGGTGTGTGTGTCATCCCCTACTTCAAGGAACACAGGGACACATGAGAAAAAGCTGTATAATCTGAATCTCTCTCTCATGTTTCCCTTTGCACTTCCGTTCTTCGTACGTGCAGAGCGTCCCCAGCCGCCCAGGAAGTTGTCCGTTCCCCAGGATGGCGTGGAAGCGCGCCGCCTTCGCCTTCACTGGGTGACGGGCAGCTCAGGCTCCTCCCCCGTCAGGTACTTGACCGTGCAAATCAGAGAGCTGCCCGACGGCGACTGGATCCCAAATGCGGCAGACATCCCGCACAACTTGACCGCCTGGACCGTTGACAGGTACGCACAATTCCACTCAATTGTGTTAAACTGGACATAAGGCAAAAATAACTGGTGTGTGATGGACCAGTTCTTGGAGCGCTGACAGTGGACTACGAAAGACAGTGACATGACACCACAAAGAAGGAGCGAGTGGTCTGGAGTCCAAGACCGGCTTAAGAACAGGCAGCGACTTTAAAATTCTGGCAGTGGAAAAACACAAGTCAGATCAGAGTTGAATTTACCAAAACACATACAGTGGTAATCCGAACTAAGCTTTACTCGCTCGACAGAACTTGGTAAATGTGTCCTTCGTTCCTCCTTGGTGAAATCTTCAGCATCCCGTTGCTGAATTCTGTACCTTTGCAGTTTCGTGACTTGCCGTGGGGACATCCTGGATGTGCAACTGAAGAAAACACAGCGCACAAAATCACCAAAGTCCTCGGGCCTAGAACTCACACTTCAAGGCACTTTCAAGCATCGTCCTCAACTTTGTCCCAGTGCGTTGTTGCCAGACCAACCCTCTCTGGGCTTGACGCCTTTTGTAGTTCCGATCCGAGAGGACCCGCAACCCCACAGGGCCTCTTCTTGTTCCTTATTGGACCGGTACCGCTCAGTATCACACATCATCTCTCAGGGCCTTTGTAAAGAATGTGTGAAATAGGAGCTTCTAGGTATGAAAAGTGGAGGAATAACTCCCCCCATTCGATTATTTAAAGTTTTTGTTGTGTTTTGTTTTTTTAAATGAGGCAAGATGTTTTAAACCTACTTCACATTTTAAGCAGCGAGTGCACAGGAGAGCAGTAGCATTTATTAAAGCACTCCAGTAGATTGCAACATTTTGTGTTATGAGTCCATGCTTGTTTGTGCTGACTCTAATGACTCTAAATTTGTCAACGTGAGTAATATTATTATTATCACTCTTTGCCTATTAATGCAGTCACCTTGCTCTGAGGAGGAAATGAAGATAAGATATTGTGGTCATACAGCAGTTAAACAATATGTGTGCTTATTATTCCAGACCCTTCCCCGCTATTTAAGACCAGTGTAATTCTCCACAGCCTCGCAAGAAAAACGATTTACTTATTTTTCTTCATTGGTACTACAGTGTGAACAGAAAGTATACGGGAATGGGAATTATTAAGAAATGCGACCCGTGTGTTTGCGCAGGTTGAAGCCTTTCACCTCATACAGGCTGCGGATGGTGGCCACCAACGACATCGGAAACAGTGTCCTCAGTAAGGAGACGGATGCGGTCACAACCTTGCAAGATGGTGAGAGGCTGGACAACGGACACCCGCTGGGCAGATGACCAGATTTGCTTGACTTCTTTACCTAACCTTGAAAGGGATTTAAGGGGGGGCAGTATATCCACAAATCGTGCCCCCCGATTCATCGCCGGCTGTATCATTGAGAATGGATAAACGCTGGCTGCTTTTCTCCTTTCAGGAGAGTAATCACAGATGACTTTAATTCCCTTTACTGTGACTGATAACAAGCTGAAATTTAAATATGCTGTAGGAAGTGCGCGGCAATAGACGGAGGTCTACCTGTCAGTGAGTGATGGAGGCCCTAACGCGATATCGAATGCAATGTGCAATCAAGTCGAACATTATTACCGAAAGTGAATTTCCATGAGTTGACTGGGAATGCTTTAATTGCTACAATTTAAAAAAAAAATGCCTTTTTTATCGTTTTTGTACATTTTTAGAAAAAAATTCAGTGCCAGTATCCGGTGTTCTAAAATCGATAGTTGATTAGAGTGTTTACATTAGGCAAAAAGTTCCCAGGAGAACAATGCAAAATAGTCTTTTCCTACTGCCTCCTTGCTTTGGCCAATAAGGTATATGAATAATTGTTAAAAAGTACAACAACAAAAAAGTTTTTTTTTAAATTCACCTTTCGTCTTTTGACTTTGGTATCGTTTCCAGCTAAAACATAGCCATTCAACAAATAAAATGCCTTATTGACATTTGTGCTGGAGATTTTGTATTGTTTACTTTCCACAGCAAACATTTCTTGTGTAACTTTTACATTATTTCGTTTTTACTTAAAACACAACCCCGGAGTTGCATCCAAGTTTCATTATATCTGCATCACAATGATAATGACAATAAAGGCTTTCTATTCAATTCTAAAAAGACACTTTTTAATGCAAAATTCAACTAGGGTATAAATAACTGTTTTTCTTATTTTGTATTATTTGTAATTGTGCATTAAATTGTACTATGAATTATTTACCTTTAGAAGCTGTATTATTGATTAATGCCAAAATGCATTAGAATATAATATTATTATCAAATTGTATTTGTTCTCAATGAATGTCTTAGACCTCACGGATGTGCGGTACTCTCGACAGCTGATTTAAAAAAAAAAAAAAAAAAAGCTCCCACTGTATGAGAAAATATGTACTTAAAAATAACACAATAACAGTGCAGAACTGTAATGCTAAGAAACGAAGTCCGTCTATTTATAATAAAAACGCCCTTACCGTCTGTGTTCCAGCTCCCGACGAGCCTCCTGAGATCATCACAGTCAAACCATCAACTACCACCTCTGTCCTGGTCCAGTGGAAGGTAATGTCGTGGCAATATGTTCTTTATTACGGTAATAAAATTAAAAAAAACGTGAACATCAATATTTGTAGTTATTTGTGACAAGAAGAGCCCTTGCGCAGAGCAAGCAAGTGGAATGCAGTATAAAAGGTCTTGTGGCTGACACGGCAGCACTAAACAAGAGCCGCCTCGCTGCCGCAAACATACAATTATTCAGTGCGGTACCACGTTGTGGCGCAACATGTGGCGCCAATAATGTCGAATGGAAGAAATGCAGCGTAATTAAGAGCAAGAAGAAGAGGCAGAGAAGGTCTCCAACTGAGCGCCAGTAATGTTGTTCCCACAGAGCAGAGAGAATATATGCCTGTGAGTGTTGTTGTATGCTCTATTTGGTGTTTAAATAACAGATGTTTGAAGGTTTATAATTACAGCACATCTCTGCTTACGTCTGTTAGCGTTTCACATTATATGTTAGCACTAAGCTAGCGGACTTTCAATCCACGAAATTACATGGCATCGCTCTGTTTAAATATGCAATGTTTCACTCTCTTTTGTTTTCTTGCGTGAGTTTTACAGTGAACTTCTTCAGATTCTTGGTAGTGGGACGTAAGGGCATGACAGTCGAGTCGACTAATTGATGACGACTTTTACATTTTTTGTCTCGCTCTGCGCGCCCCCTAACACGAGCTTGCTCACTCTCTCCTCGGTCGTACAGGCCCCACGCCCCCTGCCTCGTTCATCCGATCACATTCCGATTTCCATGTCCTCACAGACATTTGGAATTTGTAAAACTTTGAAATCAATAACTGGGAGTGACAAATAAACAGCTTGAAACAAGCACGCTCTGCCTCTTGTTTGGAGAACGGTGCAAGCCAGAGAGGCTTCTTCTTTCCGTTTCCTCAAAGTGATGTTATAAGATAAGAGTGAGAACAGGGACTGAGGAATACTTAGAAAAATGTCTTTTAAAAGGTTTGTGTTTTAATAAGTCTGAATGTGTTTCAAGCATTTAGGAGGGATTTCTTTACATGGCAGCTTTTCACCTATTCACAGTGGCCCCAAACACAATTGTTTACAGTTATTTGGAGCAGGGAGTGCAAATATAGCCTTGCTGCTTCACTAAGAGATTATCTGATCACAGGTAGCAGCCTTTTCTGATAACCGTCCATTACCGTAGCCGACCATTATCTGCTCCCCTGACAGGCGTCAGACATACACATATTTCAAGTACAGTCCAAATACATGTTAATAATTCACCGGGGTGATAAAAGCCCTATAGAATGTGTGTTTGTGTTTTATACATTATTCATCAAAGTGGGAAATGTCAGAATAATGTGACAATTGAAGGGGCGGTACGTGCACGGGCAGAGGGACAGACGGACAGTCCGAGGTGTTGAAACGCAGACAGCCTTTAAGTGTCTTCTTCTTCTCCTTCGGGCTTAATGGCAAATGGTGTGAAAGCAAAGTCGCCAGCGATTTCATCACCTTTTATTAGCCACTCAAGCTCTGCGCCCTTTAAAAGTTGTCTTTGTCAGCTTGACTGTTTCCCGTCAGTCAGCACTCCTGAAAAAGGAAGCCTCAGAATTTACTCGTTAGGCAATTAAGGACCGATTTCTTCCGCGCCTTCCCCCAGCGACCGAGCGACGACCGCATCAACGGGGTGCTGACGGGATACCGGCTGTATTACCGAGAGCTGCCGTCCAACTCGTCTTTCGCTGCTGAAATGCTCCAGGGAAGCAAAAGCGCCACGGACGCCCGCATCACAAGTAAGTCCACACACGCACATGCACACGCACACTCACACACACTCAAGGTCTTCTTTAAAAATAAACTGAAACATAAGTTCACAAGAAGGTTGTACCCTGTCATTTGATTGTGCAGCGCTCTTATTGTGTTGTTTGGTCACTATTAAACATGAAACATATTGCAACATTTGCATCCAGACTGTATGGTTAATGATTCATAACCATACTTACTGCAGTGTGAGGATATTCTTCTGCCTCGAGTATGTTTTACATGCATGAAATAAACATTTACTGTAGCCCATGGATGCGTCATTGGGAAAGAGAACACAGAGCAGGGGTGGGCGAACTTTTGTGTCTAAGGGCCACATTGTATTTTCAAAATGGACAGACGGGCCAGGTCATTTCTAGATGAGACAAAGAGTCAATTGGTGATGTTTTTTTTTTTTTCAGTAGATAATGGCGTATAAGTTCCCCACCAAAAAAATAAAAAATAAAAATCGGAGAATAGGCACATTTGCGAAAGCCAAACAGCGAGTATGCGGTGGTTTACTGTTTATACCTATTCAAAACATGTAAAATTCATCATTTGGATACAATCATAATTTAAGCATTTGTTTCCTTTTTGTTATTTATAAGTTATTTAATAACCAATTTGTTTCATTTTGAAAAGTACAATTAGTCCCTCGTTTTTCACAGAAGTTTGTGGTAGATAATAATCTGTGACGTCGCGACCATATATTTATTTGATTATATCTATGTATATTAACGCTTTATGACCCTCCCCACACTCTTACAGTATTATTTCCCAACTCTTAAGGCTGCCGCACACCGACCGATGCGACTGAACTGTCGCTGTGTTTGGCAACTGTTTTCACGAGCGACGAATCGGGCGGCCTCATGTTTTTGTCGCCATTACCAATTTGAATCAGCGGTACACGCCGTCGCGACCTCGCAGATTGCAGCCTTTCGAAAATTCATTTCCGGGTTTAAAGCCGGCGAGAAAGTTGAACGGCTGCCGTATATAAAATATCAACAATACTTTAATTATATTCATAATGTGCTTGTAGAAGATGGTACATTGAAGTGAATGGGAGCCGGTGAGCCCCTTTTAAAATCTCCACACTCTGGCTTTTATTCTTGCCTACGTCCACTCTCTTTAGCAACCCGCTTCTTTTATTACTAATTATAGCCATTCTAACTATTAATCTATCTTTTTATGGTTTAATAAATGTGATAAAATACAATATGCTGTATGTGTGACGCTTTGGTAATGTAACAGCTCAGTGGGACAGATTAAAGAATTGAACGAGTGGTGTGTGGCTGTAACTTGAATTAGACAATCGTTCCTTCGCTCCTTCAAACTTAAAGGCTATCAAAAGTCTTTTTGTGGTCGATAAATGTTAAATGGATTGCAAAAGCCATTTATCAGTGTTCTCATTCGTTCATCTTTCTCCTCCAAAGCCAAGAGCACCTTCAAGACCGTCAGCAGCTCCTCGCTGACAGAGTTCGAGTTGACACGTAAGTCATATCGCCTGGTTGTTAGTTGACTCGATCAGTGGCGTACAAGTTCCTTCAACTCGTTCAAATTTGGGGCCAACGTCAACTGAACTCAGTGTACAAAACCAAACCCCAATGAAGTTGGGACGTTGTATGAATCAATTGAATACACTTTCTGGTAAACTTTGTTTTTTTTTTTGTTTTGCTTTTCAAATATT
This sequence comes from Phyllopteryx taeniolatus, assembly GCF_024500385.1. Classification (NCBI taxonomy): domain Eukaryota; kingdom Metazoa; phylum Chordata; class Actinopteri; order Syngnathiformes; family Syngnathidae; genus Phyllopteryx; species Phyllopteryx taeniolatus. The sequence continues at coordinate 32,246,562 of NC_084505.1, read as the reverse complement.
CACTCATTTTTAATTTGATACCTGCAACAGATTCCAAAAAAAGCCGATGTTTTTTTTTTTGTTTTTTTTTTTATTATTATTCTAAGAATTCAACATTAGAAGTTCCACTATAAGTGGACCTGTCAGCCAAATTGCGCTCAATAAATTCTTGCCAATTTGGTGTTTCCTTTTCCAGAACTGAAGAAGTTCAAGCGCTACCAAATAGTCATGACGAGCTACAACATCGTCGGCGAGAGTCCTCCCTCTGAACCCGTCGACGTGTCCGTTGGAGAGGCAGGCAAGTGAAAAACCGTCGGCTTTTGTTCCGACAAATCCTGTTTATGGCACTTTGTGAGCCAGCGGCTTGCGTTGATTGAAGTGTTTCGTTAGCCTCTATCTGCTACGCGCTTTGTTGGGTTTTACTTTTGCTGCAACATTTGGTCTAAGTTCTCCGACGAGTGCTTGTGTTGCATCATTTCCGTACAATGCAGACCTCCAGACCTCTCTGTATAGACTCCATTTAGAATTCGTCATCAGCATTAAACTTCTAGTAATCTTGATCCTTCATTGAAACTAGAGCTTTTGGGTCTTATCGCTTTAGGTCTATTTACCATTTCAGTGCTTTTTCTTGTGTCCCCCCCTCCACCCCCTTTGTAACAATATAGTACAACATGAAAATACATAATACACTCATTGTTCACTATTTCTCTATTAGCTTTATAATATATATATTATAGATGAATAGTGGAGACGATGCTGTTAGATGTGTCCCATGAGGGTGTTTGCCCTTCCATTTGTTTGCATTAAGTATGAATTAATTAATAATGGAAGTGGAATTCATGTGTTCCAATCTTTAAACTGTCAAACCTTTGCCATCAAGAAATGTTTACAGGTCATTATTCAAGTATGATGTTAGCGTAGTTCATTGTTGTTTACTTTAAAAAAAAAATGTAAATGTTAACAGTAAACTTAAAGCTCTAAATGTAATGTTTTAATAACGGCTTTGTTTTTTTAAATCCTTTTTTTCTGTTTTTTTGCTCTATAACAAAAGACAAAGAAATGGCAAGGAAAAAAAACTAGGAAAAATTACCTGCGGGACTCTTTTTTCTTTTTACCATATTTTCGTATTTTTTACTTTGTGTTATTTATTTTATTTAATTTTTTACTATTTTAAATAACATTTTGATCACATATTCTTGTTTTTGTATTATATTAATATTATTTTCACTTCCATTTTTTAACATACATCCTTGATTTTTCTTTATTACATATATATTATATATATTTCTTTTTTTATTGCACCATGTGTTTTTTCTTGGCTTTAAAAAATCTATATTATTTATTTGTATATATTAATATTTATTATATTTTAGCTATTATTTTAAATAACGTTTTTTAACTATACATACGTTTTATTTTATGGATTAGTGTTGTTATCACTTGCGTTATTTTAAAATTATTTTAATTTTTATGTATTATGTATTTATTTTTATTTTACTCTTTTAAGTCACTTTTTTCACCGTATTTTTCCCCCTTTGGCCAGTTCCTTGGCCATATTTTATGAACTTTAATTCAAATTTTACTGTATTATGGTTATCATTGGACAATCACGTTGCTGCTTATTCCTTGATTCCCTCCCCATAATGAATATTCGTCACATTATAATTTCTAATATTAGCCATATACAGTACACTATGTGCAGTCCCAACTTGTTGGAACAGCTGCTGTTTTTTTTTTATTGTTGTGTTATGTGCCAGCAGGCGCAATGTTATGAATAGAAGAGTAAAGAACTGATTTGCTACGTTTGTTATTGGCAGCTAGCAATAAATAAATAAAAGTCCAGAATGTTCTTTCTGACGAAATGGTTGAGAGATGGGTTGCTTGGCAAAGGAGCCAGCTGCCGCCGAGACTTAAATGTTACATAGCGTGAGGCTCTGAGCCACTGTTTGAATGACAAACAGAGCAGTCGGCTGGCCTTGTCTGTTGTGGAAGTGCGCACGTCTTGGATGTTTACCTTCCACCACACAAACAAAACGATCAAAAGATTTTTGTTGGCGCGCACAACCTCAAATTCATATTCAGGAGGGGTTGTGCATTTTTGTCAGCTTGAGAAGGCCACACGTATCCCAAGGTGAGAAATGAGTGGAGGATAAGCAGCGTGCAGCGGGGTGGCAGAAATGGCTGGAGGGTGTTGATGATGAAATGCGGTGATATGGCCTTTTTTTTTCTGCGTGTGCCCCGGGTGCATGGCCGCAAACTGCTTGTGCATGTGTGGTCACAGTGATTTCGAAAGGCTCCAGCCCCCGGGCCCTCTCTAATTGGGAGGGCTCACCATGGAGCCAGAACAAAAAACTTGAATAGTTGTGTGAATTAACTGCAAAAATATGACGTGTTGTTGCTACAATATAAAACAGGGCGTTCACCGGCTTGCCAATCAATCACGGAGCGATTTTAAGTCTCCTTATATGCTGCACTGCATTTTTGTTTTTAAATTAAACCACAAACGACATGGTGCGATTGTCAAGGAAGAAGCGGATTGCCCTGGCTGCTCAAGCTATATTATAATAATACAAAGAGAGAAAACATGCAAGACATAAAGGAGAGTGTGTGGAGAGGCTATTGGCCATTCATTGACTGCATGACAGAGACTCTCCATGCTTCGCTTTTTAGCCACAGGTAAATATGAAACTATAAATACACTTAAGTATTATTGTAAAACACAATTTATATGGACATACATACTGTATTGGTACACCTTAGCAGTGGCCAGCTAGATCTCTTTTTGTACCCGAAAAGGTCATTTTTGTTGTGAAAATTCATGTGGCATTTTTGATTGGGGCGGCACGGTGGCCGACTGGTTAGAGCGTCAGCCTCACAGTTCTGAGGACCCAGGTTCAATCCCCGGCCCCGCCTGTGTGGAGTTTGCATGTTCTCCCTGTGCCTGCGTGGGTTTTCTCCGGGCACTCCGGTTTCCTCCCACATCCCAAAAACATGCATTAATTGGAGACTCTAAATTGCCCGTAGGCATGACTGTGAGTGCGAATGGTTGTTTGTTTCTATGTGCCCTGCGATTCGCTGGCAACCAGTTCAGGGTGTACCCCGCCTCCTGCCCGATGACAGCTGGGATAGGCTCCAGCACGCCCGCGACCCTAGTGAGGAGAAGCGGCTCAGAAAATGGATGGATGGATTTTTGATTGGCCGTTACATCTGCAAAGTTGCAGCGCAGCTCACTTACGATTAAAATTTGGAATCACAGCAAAACTAGTTGGGGAGGGTCGGCCGCTCGTGAAAACTCGTAGTTTTCGCAGAACCCTGCACACTGCACGTCAGTTCAATACATATCAGTGCCAATAAAACAAACAATCAATTCAGATTTTTAAAAACAATTCACGAGCAACAGGCATATTTTTTTTCCAAAGTTGTACTTTTGAAATTCACTTGTTTAAATATGACTTTATTCCCTCTTTAAACTTTGACTTGAATAACATATAATTAACATATAACTAATATAATATCGGAAGAGTACGACTTTATTTTCATGCGATTACGACTTTTCATCCTGACAAAATACATCTCTGTTCTTGTAAAGATTCCAACTTTATGCTCATAACATTCCTTTTTATTTTTCAAAAATAAATAAAACTAATAAATACAAAATGAATTTGTTTTCGTAAAATTCTGACTTTTTCTCAAAAATTGGCAACTTTATGGTAGTTACTGTATGTATTTAATTGCCGTTAGGATTATGAGGCACGACTTGGATGAATTCCTCCCTATAAAATGTTGTGAAGTGCTGGTGTAACATTTCCCGTGCTGTTTCCTTCACAGCTCCATCAGTGGCCCCCCAGTCCATCCGAGTGTCCGCCGTGTCTCCCTCCAGCCTGGAGGTGAGCTGGGACACGCCCCCCCTGGAGACCCAGAATGGACTCATCCAAGGATACAAGGTGAGCGAGGGGCTCAAAAGCAAACGAGCGTGCCCACAAAGTGGCGCACGCACACACACACACACACACACACACACAGAGTAGTTGTTTTAACACTGGAGTACGTCATTGCTTGTCGAAGCTGTCGCTGTGCTGCACCTTCAAGTGTCCTGAAGAGGGGCAGAGAATTAGGTTAGAGGAATGAACTTTAATGCTTTCACTATCACCACTCGGCCCGACAAGCAAGCCCCCCCACACCCCCCTCCCCCTCCTTGCTGCTCTCAGTACTTCAAACACAAGGTTATCTGTCCCGCTTTGGACACATTGATTTCTGCAGCAGAGCAGAGGTGGAATGGAGAAGAAAGACGGACAGGAATGTAATATTTGCCGAGCGAAGGAACGAGACGAGAGCGCGGTCCCTGTAGAATCCTGATTAGGAGGGATGCATCAAAGTGTCAGAGACGGACGGACACGGCGACGAGGTTAAGCAGATTAAGAGGAGAGAAATAGGGGCAAAGAATGAATGTTTAATGAATTGATAGCTTCTGACTGGTGCTAATAGTCTCTCAGACCGAAGGTGGCGCACGAGGAACATTTCTTTTTAAGAGGAGACTTTTTCTTTTTGCCAAGGTAACTGCAATGCCCTGGTGGGCTTGTTCCACCCATTGATAGAAAAGATAACAGGTAATAATAGCACGCAGCAAAAATCAATCCGCAAAATGACACGCTATTGTGTGCTTATCAACAAAGAAGCCAGTGTACAAATCAATGATTTATATTACGGTGGTAACTCCTGATTAGCTTTTCAAATCCTTAACCCTAGTTTATTATCGTTACGTTACATACAAATAATGTGAAACGTCGGATGTTCCTTTTTTAAACTTACCAGCAGTGGTTCTTATCCGACAAAGAGCTTAACAATACCAAAAAAAAAAACATGCCTAAGGTTAATAACAATCTGCAGTGTAAGAACTGCAGACATCCATGACATCTTTTACACCGCTCGCCAATCCAGTGTCCACGCAGAGAACAACCGTCATGCGTGGTAATCATGTGATCATCATAGCTCCCAAGACAGCAAGCCTGTAATGGATACTTTTACTTTCCATTATTACACACGGGGAAAAATTCTTTTGAAATAGAAAAAAAAAATATTTGAGTTAAACGTCATTTACCGTGAACACACAATTCCATGTATGTAGTGTGTGTGCTTTAGACTTTTTGCATTCAAACACTGATGGTTACAACTCTGATTCAAGGTTGGAAATTGCCTCTGTGTTAGAAAAGGCTGGAACTTGTAACTTTTCTATCACAAGCCATCCATCTACTGCGCTTCCTGGGTCACTCTGCTAAGACACTGGTGGACTTGTGCTGCCTTCAAGTGCTTCTCCTAACTCCAAGCTTGTAAATGGAGGAGAAACACATTTGGCCCATTTGCAAATGGGGCTTTTCTTTTCAGTTTTGGGTACCAGACACTAATGATGCTGTTACACTTGAATTGAATTCAACTCAAATACCTTCTAACATTGTTCTGTCGCATCTGCTTTGACTATAGTATCTCACTCTAAAATCTCCAGTGAATACAAGATTTTTTTTTTTTGTCCTCCTTTTTAATTCATTTATAATGCACGAGGCTCAGCCGGCACCGTTGTTGCAATTAGTGTGAATCCGATAGAGCGACGACTATCCCAGCACTTTCCATGTCGAGCCTTTATTTGCCTGCGCTTAGCACCTTCATTTGCTTCCTTTCCACGTGGCGGAGATCCATCAGTGTGTGTTGTGCTTTGCTAAAGTAGATCAAAGAAATGAAGTTGCACTTGGAGTGTTACAGGTGGGAGGAGGTCTCTTTGAATGCATCTGACGTATTCCGAAAGCCGCTTAGTGAAGTGCATTGCTCACTTACAGTGTATTGCCTTTTAATCGTCACATCTTGGCCTCTTTTATTCGAGATGAGCTCGACGGGTGTGTGTAGGTGTTTCTATTTATATCAACTAAGGTCTTTCAGTCATCGATTTGTTCCAGCCCCTAAGAAAACACCACAATTGTCATTGTTATGTTTTTTAATAAAGACAATTAGCACTGTATTGTATATAATAAACAACAACGTAAAGCAATCAAACGGTTTTATAATGTGTAACTACTGTACGTTTTGACAAACTGAGTCACAAAATCAGCAGCTGTGGTGTTGCATTGCTAGCAAGATAGGAATGTAGCCTCACTTCACTAATCCCTGCCCCGATTCGAGTCGCCGTACAAAGCCACGCCTTTCACTCACGTTCACCAGACGTGCGCGTCTGCCACGGCTGCTACGTTGGTAGCATGGCCTATTCGTAATGGAGCGTTACTATATCGGAGGTACAAGATGGAGCTATCGAGGGCTTTTAAAAAAAAATGTACAGCTTGTTTTACTAATGAAAACTACTAGAGTCAGGTAAAGGGCGTGGCCTAGTCAGTGACGTCAGGAACATGGCCGGTTTGTCTGAGTGTGAGCTTCTGGATGTGAGTTTTGGCAGCTGTAGCGCTTTGCTATTGTTCTCATTTTGTATTTGAATCTGTGACTTTTTGTACCGGTCACTAAAAGGCTAAAAGTGGATAGGTGACTTTTGGTAACCATGCCATTGGCAACTGTGCCTGTAAGTGGATATCAGCATATGGGCTTCCATCAGAAGAGAGATTGGTTCATTTGAGCTAAAAATACAAAATAAAATAGCCTTTGTGTCTTTTACTGGTAAAAGTTGTTAAGGTTGGGCAGCACGTTGTTGACTCAGTGATTAGCATGTCTGCCTCATAGCGCCGAGGTTTACGGTTCAAATCTCAGCTTCAGCCTTCCTGTGTGGAGTTTACTAGCATTTGTTTTTTGAGCGGCCTGGATAGAGACTATTATCTTTGTGTGTACCAGGCCTTAGTTGGAGATCTTCCTTGCCTCTTATTCTTGGTCTAAATTATGCTGCATCTCTTCCAGTAAACCTCAGTGCTATCCGGCATGTTGCGGCACAATGTCAAAATGTAAAATTCAGCCTTTCCTGTGTACTTTAATGTAAAAACTCATGAAAAACAATCGTTAAAAAAAACAAAACAACAACAAGGGCCCGCACGATGAACCGCACCAAAGCGAGTATTCGCATCAGTTTGTACTTGAGTGTCGTGTCCTGTCAGCGGCACCGTCCTCCTCTTTTTAGTTAAGCATCATTGTCACTGTTTTATGTTATCAGAATTAATGAGGGGGCGTCGAGGAGCAGAGAACGTGAAAGTAAACACTAAACAGTGCATGCCGTTGTCAAGAGGGGCAGCGATGAGAGGGGACAACAAATGTGCCGCAGAGGAGTCCGTCGGGGTTGTTTACGGCTCCTCTCGTGTCGCAGATGCACTACTGGCAGAAGGACAAACAGAACCAGACGGAGAAGGTGAAGGTGATTTTTGTCCCGGACACCAGCATGCACCTGAGCAACCTGAGCAGCTACACGCCTTACCTGGTCACTCTCACCGCCTTCAACACGGCCGGAGACGGACCGCCCAGCGACCCTCGTGGTGCGCACACCCTACAGTCGGGTAAGGGCCCGCTGATGTGTTCACCTACAAGAAAAGAAAAAAATATTCTGTTTTATAGTAATTTTACACGAAAAAATAAATAAATAATTGCAATTCTATGGGGAAAATGTTTAAATATTATCAGAGATTTACAACATTAAAACTGAAATATTACAAGAACAAAGTCACCATATATATATAGTTGTAATTTTATGAGAGGAAAGTCATATTATGGGAAAATTGATCAGAAAAAAAGTCTACAGAATACATCTGAAATACATATAAAGAAAGACATTTTTACTTTTTGGAGATTTTTGGGGGGAGAAGTCGATTTGAAAATGATGACAGTATTACGACAATTGGCTGAAATCATAATATTGCAGGAATAAATGATAATATGAGAATATTCCAGTACTCATAATGATAAACGCAGGAATGAGAATAGAATAACTTTATTACAGGAATAAAGTTTGGATTTTGTCAAAAATAACTATTGTTCGAGAATTAAAGTTAAAATCTTACAATATAATATTACAAGAAGAAGGTATTATCAGGAGTAAAAAGTGAAAGATACACAGATAAAGTCAAAATATTCTGTGGAAAATGTTGTAACATTACCAGTAAGGTGAAGTTTATTTATGTACAGGTAGTGTTACTCACAAAAGACTCACAATTAAAATAATAGCATTGAAATATTACAATGAAAAAGGTTAATTGTATGGTAATAAAATGATACTATTACAAGAATAAACAAATTTTTATTGGGGGTGAATCTTAATTTTCTGTGGACAAAAATTTAAAAAGTAAAAAGTTGAAATATTTAAAGAAAATGCTGGGTTTTTTTTCAAAATTACAATCATAAATGTGAGCCTGTTTTAAAAAGAGTAGTGTCTTTTTTGCGGAGGAGACCTTCCATAACGTTTGTGTAATCTGGCAGCCCCCAGCCAGCCCAGCCACCTCTCCTTCTCCGAGGTGACGGGATGGAGTGCCAACGTCTCCTGGGGCGCTCCTTCAACTCCCAATGGCCTGCTGGAGGGCTACCAAGTCATCTACCAGCCCACCGCTCCGGTGCAAGGTACGCGCATACGTGTCGTAAACGCACCAACGTTTAATAAGAACACGCAAAAACAAAGACAAACGTGACCCGTGCGTTAGCAGGCGTCAGCAAAGTGGTGACGGTGGACGTGAAGGGCAGCTGGCAGCGATGGCTGAAGGTGCGAGACCTGGTGAAAGGAGCCACGTACGCGTTCGCTGTCCGAGCCCTCACAGTCAGCTACGGGCCCCCGATTCGTGCAAATCTCACTGCAGAGCCTGTGCAAGGTGAGCATCAGTCTATCAAGTTTGGTGTGATTTAGTGTCTGCCATCAAATAATCTCATTTAAAGGGAAAAAACACTAGATATGTTTCCCACGAGGGATTGTAATAAGTATTATTTCTTTTAAAGTGTAATTCAATGAAAATATACTGTCATTTGAAAGTAATCGGTTTTATTTATGACCATATTTCTATCACTGGAGTGTACCTTTGTGTTACCTTTCATAAATCGATGGCCTTTAATAAGACAACACTGCCCAAACCGCATAATACAAATGACATATTACACATATAATGCAGAAGGAGGTTGCTAGACTACCAAATATGCTTTGCCGTACCCTACTTCCAGGAAAGGCCTTGTTAGGGTATTGTTGTATTATTGTACTACTAAAATTATTGTAGTAAAAGAAATTCATATCATTATTAATGTAATAGAATTGCCTATATTCTATTCCAGTGATTCTCAAAGTGTGATACGAGTACCTCTAGTGGTAGTAATCTATATACGCACTTGACTTCTTCCATGGTAAACAATATGTCCATCCATCCATCCATTTTCTTTACCGCTTATCCTCACTAAAGTCGGGGGGCCGCTGGAGCCTATCCCAGCTATCTTCGGGCGGGAGCCAGGGTACACCCTGAACTGGTCGCCAGCCAATCGCAGGGCACACAGAAACAAACAACCATTCGGACTCACATTCACACCTATGGGCAATTTAGAGTCCACAATCTACCTGCCACGCATGTTTTTGGGATGTGGGAGGAAACCGGAGTGCCCGGAGAAAACCCACCCAGGTACGGGGAGAACATGCAAACTCCGCACAGGCGGGGCCGGGATCTGAACCCTGGTCCCCAGAACTGTGAGGCAGAAGTGCTAACCAGTCGCCAACATTGCCGGCGTAAACAATATGTTTGCATCGTCATTTAGAAGCATGTGTCAGCAATGCAGCCGCCTAATTGGTCGCTTACTTCTGGACTCTGCAAATTGATTGACAAATTGATCAATGCCTACTGATTAATTGCCTCGTCAAATGCGGCCAGTGGGGCACAGGTTTGCTTGTCACAAAATTATTCACATCCGTTAGACTCACTCGAAGGTAATTTGTTTCAATGTGTCCAATTGATTAACCTGTCGCTTGACCTCTGACGATGAGCTTATTGGCAACACTGTTCCCCCCCTGCGGTCTGTCTGACTTTACAGACTTTGTTTAGTTTGTAGTATCTTTCGGCTTACCCTGACTGGTAAATTGTCGACTATTTTAGTGATTCCGACTGCAATTATAAACGGAATCAACATCATTACATTTAAAAATCCAGTGCTGCTCAGGCCGTGTAAGCAAAATGTTTCCATATCTCACTCCGTGCATTTATTTATTTATTTGTTTGTTTGCTCCTTTATTTATTTATTTATTTATTCTAAATTCTTAGTTGCAGAAGTATTAAGAAAAAAAAGTGTTTTAACCAACACGGAAGTGTTCGAATGTCAGAAATGTCCTGAAAGTGAATGCTTGTAAGTAGTATTCAAAAAAGGACGAACCGCCATATCGCGGGGGAAGCGCTGTAATCGATAAAATGGATTAATCGGCCCGCTCAACCTTCTGTTTGGTTCATGCTTCCAGCAAAGCCACGTAATCCAATGTGTGCGTGTTTGTGTCCCCGTTTGACCATCCAAGGAGCACCCGGGTCGCCCACGGAGATCTCCATCACCAAGGCGTCCTCCGCCCTCACCATCCATTGGGCAGAGGGCGACAGCGGGGCGGCGCCCGTGAGCGGCTACGTGATCGAGTCTCGTCCCTCAGGTGAAGACCTTTTCGACTTTCCAACGCCGCTGTGTCTCCCGAGTCGTCGACGCCCGCCGCGCTAAACAGCTCCGCCGGAAATTATTTAATGGCGCTGGTAAATTATAGACTATTATGGTGATCCCGACTGGAATTGTAAACTGAATCAACATCGTTATATTTACGACTCCAGTGCGACTCAGAAGAGCGCAGGCCAAACAAGTACAAATTGTACGTGTTCACACATACGTAGAGAGGCACAACCTGCACACGGCAGAATTTGATTCATTGTTCACATTTGGGTTCATACCAAAACTGGACAAAAACATCTAAAGCGTTAAGATTTCTGGTCATAGTAAGAAGATAACGTTGAGATATTTGGGAAAAATAAGTCAAAATGTTATGACTTTAAAAATGTGTGATTTGTTTGGGACTCAAGTTGTAATAGTATGAGAAAGAATTGCAAGAATTAAATCAACATATTTATTTAGAATTAAGTTATAAATTTCTTGGAATAAATTCATAATATATAATGATTTGGAAGAATAAAGTAAACATTTTGTGCGAATAAAGTTTAAATATTATGCATGTAAAGTTGGAATGGTGGGGGGGGGGAGGTCAGAGCTTAATATAAAAAAAATATATTATGAGAAAGAATTACAAGATTAATGTTGACATTTTACAGGAATTAAGTCATAATTTTATGGGAATAAAGTCGTAATATTATGAGAAAAAAATACGAGACTAGACTCAATATGCTATAGAATAGAATAAAGACCTCATGAATAAAGTTGTAATATTATGCGTATGAAAGTGTTTTTAATGAGTAAAATGTAAATATTTATATTATGAGAATATAGTCATAATATTGCAAGAATTACAAGATAAATATTATAGTAGGACCAGAATTGAGTTGTATAAGGTCATAGAAATAATGGAACTATAAGAAGAAAAAATATAATAATTTTATGAGAACATCGTCAGAATATTATGAATGAAGTTAAAGAAAACTGACAAGTTGTCATATTGCAACAGATAATCATAAGACTAAAGTTCTCTTTCCATAATAAAGTTATATTATGACAAGAAAAATTTCAAAATATCACGAGAATAAATTTGGTTTATGACAACAAACTACAAGTATAAAGTCAAAATTAAATTCTTTGAGAATGAAGTCATAATAATACAATAAAGAAGTTACTTTTGTAGAATGAAGTCCTAATACTACAAGAAAGAATTACCGATCCCCAAAAACGGTTAAAATATTATGTTAAAAACATTTGATTGAATTATAATACGTTTATAATATCACCCGAAAAAATTGCTCTATTAATTTCTGCAAATTTCCAATGCTTTGTTGACTTTCCATCTCTGTCTGTGTGCGTGGGCGTAGACGAGGGCGTGTGGGACTCGTTCGTCCGACTGCTGTCTGCCGGCAGCCGGTCCGTGTCGGTGCCGCTGGAGCGCCTGCGGCCCGGGATCAGCTACGAGTTCCGAGTCATCGCCGTCAACCGCTTTGGCTTCGGACAGCCCAGCACGCCCTCCGCGGCGCTCGCCGGTAAACACGCAAATACGATGACGCGCTGGCGAATGAACATTCGCACCGGCCAGCCGATTGATTGAGATGAATTTGCTTCTTTTTCAAATTTTGTTCCCTGCACTCTAGCGTTGCACTCCTACCTTCTCTACCAATTCCAATCATTTCAATCTCAACATTGAAGAAGAAGAAACAAAACCATTCAAATGAGTTGATCAATTTCACAACTGTACGTCAAATTCAACATTTCTCAATCAAATCCAAAAATGTTATCATCCAAACATTCCTTCTTTTTGAAGAATTCCACATATTCCTACAGAAAACGTAATCACCTAAATATTACCTCCAATTTCTGAACCGATTCAAAACATTCCAACTTAAAATAGTCAACATTCTAAACATTCCTTTTTGAAGAATATAATTGTATGTGAAAGAAATGCCAGAATGAAAGGAGAACTTTAAAAAATGAACTTGCAATTAACTATTTCTAATTTCAAAATGTGCAACATTTCAAACGTTCCAAATTTTCCTTGAGAAAATTTTACTTCACCATTTCTTAACCAAGTGAAAATGTTCAACATTCCAAGAAGTCCTACTTGTTGAAGTCCATATTTTCCGTGAGTGTCCCAAAGCAATGGGGAAATGTTTTTTTCAAAATCCTGTCTAAATAATTCCAAAAAAGTCCTACCTTTTGAATAAATCCACATTTCCCTTGAGAATTTACCCAATTAATGGCGAAATTCCCCAAATGCACCAATTCCTAACCGATTCAGTTATTCCAAGTTCAAAATGTTTAACATTACAAAAATGTCTTCTTTTTAAAATCCTATAAAATATTTCTTGAGAAAATTCCCAAAATAATGGAGAAATGTAACAAATTTACCTAAAAGTCATCCCAACTCGTTCAACACCTCTCGCCTCTGTGCCAGTTTTAGAAAAAATACAATATAGAATTTCCTTTTGTCGAGGTCCCCTTGAGGGATTAGATTAGATTAATTAGATTAAATCAAATACAGACAAACAAACAACCATTCACACCTTTGGGTAATTTAGAGTCATCAATTAACTTAGCGTACATACTTTTGAGATATGGGAGGAAAGCAGAGTACCCGGAGAAAACCCACACAGGCACGGGGGGAACATACAAACTCCACACAGGTTCGGCCGGATTTGAACCCGGGTCCTCTGAACGGTGAGAGAGACGTGCTAACCAGTCGTCCATCATGCCGCCTGTCTGATCTGATTTTTGTCAAATAAAAGACAAAAAGGAAACATGATTCTCCAAAATGGTTCGCACAATTTGAGAAGGCATGTAATGCTTCTTACAATAAAATGCAACATACCTGCAACCTACTTTGCAGTCGGCAGCATCCACAAATCAAGTCATTTAGGAATCTTACTGATAATTAACATTTATGGCCATTTTAATGTCCCAACTCCCTCTCATTGGCTCAATGAACTGAAAAGAGAAGACACACGAGTGACACCGACAGCAGTAACACCACTCAAAAGGTGCGCTATAAAAGAAATGATTATCCATCGTGTTTATAGATATAGTATGAGAGTGAAATTGCAAAATGACATTTATAACATTCTTATTTCATGGTTTCTCGAATAAATCATGTCAGTAGTCTGCTCGGAAACGGCACCGCAGTGAAAACAAGCGTTTCCATTTTGCGTCTTCAGCTTTGTCCGAGCGTCCGTTCTACGAGGAGTGGTGGTTCCTGCTGGTCATGGCGCTGGTGGGCCTCATCCTCGTTCTCATCCTGGTCTTCACCCTGCTGCTGCACGGACACGGCGGCAAGTACAAGGCCTGCGGCACGGGTAAGATCACCTGTACTCGCATACTCCATCTGCACTTACAGTACGTAACTTCTCCAAGTCCGTTGCTGTCGTGAATTGACGTTTTTCCCGAGATCTCAATCGATCAAAATCTCAGCCGTGGTTGACTTTCCCCTCTCTCTATAATAATAATAATAATAAAATAAAATAAAACTGGCAAGTCTACTCAAGGGTAAATCCTTGGAGGTATACAGTGCATTATTCTTACTGCATATAGTGTAATAAAGTACCTGGAGCTAAACACTTGCTATCATAGCTACTAGCTCACTGTTTGGGGACAATTTGCAAATGTGACGTTCGGTAGTTAGATGGCTGTTTGTGGAATCCCTTCTCCATTGAGCGATCCCATCAACACCAAAAATTGGCACTCTCTCTTTAATTTAGTACACAAAATTGTGTTGTTTTTTTGTTTTGTTTGCTCTAGCAGCTGGAGATGTGCTAATTTAGAAAGTTGGAAGGGGGGCAATGTCTACTACCTGGGCCAAATATGGAGGTGTTCAGCGTGGTTATTGTTTGATATTCAATTAGCAATAAGATACTTTTTTCATCTACTATTATGTAGTTCTATGTATATGTGTTTATTTTTTTATATTTATTTATTTATTTTATTTTATTGATAGATACAGTATGTGTTGTTCCAAGGATGTCTATTTTGGTGAGAATATATGAAATGTGTTTGATAATGAAGAAAATGCCTGTAAAAATATGTTAATTTAGCTGTATATATGGTACATAGCTTTTTTTAATGAAATATTGTTTTTTTTTGTCTTAAATATTGTATTTTTTTTTGTTGACTTACTCTTTAGTTGTCTGTAAAAAAAAAAGAAATGATATCCATTATAAAATAAATGTGAAATATTACATTTTTGAAATATACATTTTTATAAAAATTTTATTGTAGTTAAGAACTCATAAATTTTAAAGTTTAATTTACCATTGAGGGATCATAGTAAGTGTTTTTTTTTTTAATTACAGCATACTCCTCCTATTACTACTTCTACTACTAATAATAATAATAACACCTCAAATGTTCTTCCATGAAATGTGAGTACAACATGAATTACAAGAATAAAATTGAAATATAACCAGAATGAAGTTAGATTATTACAAGTAAAAAAGTTGAAACATGAGAATAAAGTCAACATATATATATATATATATATATATATATAGCTCATTAAATTTCAAGTTTGAAGCGTCGTCCGCAGTTTTGTTTCAAAGCGTTCCGTCTGCCTCCGTCTCGTCGTCCTTCAGGCAAACACATGTCGTCGGCGGAGGAGTCTGTCACGCTGGACAACGGCGGTTTCACCACACTGGAACTCAACAGCCGAGCGCTCAGCAACACCAAGAACACCTTCCTGAAAAAGAACGGGACCAGGTGCCGGGTCCATCGCAACCACACGCACACACACACACTTTCCTTTGAAACGTCTCACTTTGCTGTGTTCTGGTTCCAGGTCGCCTCCCAGACCAAGTCCGGGCGGTCTTCACTACTCGGACGAGGACATCTGCAACAACTACAACGGAGCAGTTCTGACGGAGAGCACCACGCTGACCGAGAAACCCACCGAGGTCTCCGAGTCCGAGGTACGGTAGCTCATCTTCAATCCCGCGTTAAGCGCGTCTGCGTTGTCGCAGAATTTGTTTCAATGGTTGTTTGGAAGATGTTGGCTGAGCGTGAATCTCGCCTGTCCTGTCTAATTATCTCAGTGCGGGAAGCCGCAACGGGCGTACTGAAGGCAAGGTCTCGAATGAGAAGCAGGGTACGGGACGTCGGACTGAT
The DNA here is from genome assembly GCF_024500385.1 of Phyllopteryx taeniolatus. NCBI lineage: Eukaryota > Metazoa > Chordata > Actinopteri > Syngnathiformes > Syngnathidae > Phyllopteryx > Phyllopteryx taeniolatus. The sequence goes on along the minus strand of NC_084505.1, from coordinate 32,230,878 downwards.
CTCCAGTCAGTTGCAGGGCACATATAAACAAACACCAATTCGCATTCTCCTTCACATCTACGGACAATTTCGAGTCTTCAGGTCATTTAACATGCAGGTTTTTGGAATGTTCAAACCCAGATTTTATCGACTGTGAGGCGGACACGCTAAACACGAGCCCGCTGTACTGCTGACTTAAAGGGGTTTTGTAAAAGAAATACAGGTAATAATATATAATATTTTTACACAAGCTTTCAGTTCATCTTTTTTTTTTCCATGCTTGCAAATGTTACTATTTATTTGTCCCTGCCTTCTAGTTTGTTTGTTTTTATACAATGTATAATGTATTTCACTGTTGGTAGCATGGCGAACTCGTGTTTAGCACGTCTGCCTCAAAGTTCTGAGGTTCCGTATTTGAATTGCGGCTGTGATCTTCCTTGCGTGGGTTTTGCTGCGGTTGTATTTGTGCCCTGCGATTGCCTGGCGAAGAAACCGGGGCTTGTGCCCCGCCTCTCGCCCCAAGTCCGCCGGGGTAGGCTTCATCTCAAAAACTTCCATTTCTTTCAGGAGTTCAATTCAAAAAGTAAAACTCATACTGTATATTATTAAGATTCACTACATGCACTGTGAAATATTGATAGCTACCAGCTAACAAAAGAATATTGCATATCCATCCATCCATCCATTCTCTACCGCTTATCCGGGTCGGGTCGCGGGGGCAGTAGCTTCAGCAGGGACGCCCAGACTACCCTCTCCCCAGCCACTTCATCCAGCTCTTCCGGGGGGATCCCGAGGCGTTCCCAGGCCAGCCGAAGGATGTAGTCTCTCCAGCGCGTCCTGGGTCGTCCCCGGGGTCTCCTCCCGGTGGGACATGCCCGGAACACCTCACCAGGGAGGCGTCCGGGAGGCATCCGAATCAGATGCCCCAGCCACCTCATCTGGCTCCTCTCAATGCGGAGGAGTAGCGGCTCTACTCTGAGATCCTCCCGGATGACCGAGCTTCTCACCCTATCTCTAAGGGAGAGCCCGGACACCCTGCGGAGGAAACTCATTTCGGCCGCTTGTATCCGGGATCTTGTTCTTTCGGTCACGACCCACAGCTCATGACCATAGGTGAGGGTAGGAACGAAGATCGACCGGTAAATTGAGAGCTTCGCCTTTCGGCTTAGCTCTTTCTTTACCACAACGGACCGATACAAAGTCCGCATCACTGCAGACGCTGCACCGATCCGCCTGTCGATCTCCCGTTCCATTCTTCCCTCACTCGTGAACAAGACCCCAAGATACTTGAATTCCTCCACTTGGGGCAGGATCTCATCCCCGACCTGGAGATGGCATGCCACCCTTTCCCGACTGAGGACCATGGTCTCAGATATTGCATATGAAAGAGTCCAAATGATTTTTATTATATAAATTAGATATGAATTGGCCTTCTGAAAAGTATGTTCCTGTGTGCTTAGTGACTCTCAATAACATGCCCCTCCATTTAACATTTTGGGGTCACTTAGAAATGTTTTTTTTTTTCTCACTGATGATAACATTAAAATAATCAGTAATACAGTACAGTCTGGAAACGTTTAATGTGGTTAATAAAAATCTACTTTTATTTCAGAAACAAGGACATTTCAAAGTGATCCCCAAGCTGTTGAACTGTTGTTGCGTAAGGTCGAGCGCCGCACACCGAGCGACGCGGCCGACCGTGACTGTGAAACGTCACGCGCGTTATGCTAATTTCGGTTGTGTTAAATTGTGTTTCTTTCCTGCCTCTGATTTCATTTCTAATGATTTTTCATTGGTGGGAAAATGGTGACGTCGTCATCACCTGTCTTGCGCGTGTGTGCGCCCAGCTGACGGACAGCGACTACGAGGACGAGCAGCCCAAGCACTCCTTCGTCAACCACTACATGAGCGACCCGACCTACTACAACTCGTGGAAGCGGCAGCCCAAAGGCCTCAAGCCGCTGGGCTCGCCGTTCAGCTACGAGGAGTGCGCCGCCGCCCCGGATCCGGAGCCGTACTACCAGACCGTGGTCACCCAGCACAGCGCCGGCGGCGTCTACACGCCCGCGGGGCAGCCGGCGCTCACCCACACCAACCCCAACACCAACCCGCCCGGCTCGCGCACGCCCGTGACGGGATTCTCCTCGTTTGTGTGAGCCACCGTGTGCACACCTTGACACTCCTTGGATGGGGATCTCACTTCGGACTGGAGAGCGGAAGGCTTTGAGGTGATGGGGAGACTTGAACTTAGTGCCTCCCCCCCCCAAAAAGAAATGAAGCAACAAACAGCCTTCTCGCGGTTCACAAAGCTCTCCAGCTTTTTCATTCTTGAGTGTCACTGTGCTCCTACAAAACACACACACAGACACACACAGGCATTAGCATCCCCATACATATTCCCACTTCTACTCGGACACTACAGAGACTCTTGGATGAGAGAACTGAGCCGGTGGAAATGGAAAAATCAGCACAAAAAAAAAAAAAAAAAAAAGAGATTCTTGTCTGTCGTCTGTATTTGCATACACACGCGTGCAGTCCAAAAATACACAAGTGTACCATCTGATGGGACGTCTTTGTTGGGGGGGGAGAAAATGGCACAGGAGCAAGAAGAGTGGACTTCCTGTGCACAAATGCGGAGAACACAGCTTTAAAACACATTTGGGGGGGGAAAAAGGAAGTGATAATCACTGTTCCAAGGTGTGTGTGTGTGTGTGTGTGTGTGTGTGTGTGCGTGTGGACTGTACTCCGGCACTTCAAATTGAGTGTGATTGTGCTATATGAAATGAAAACTGTATTTTTTCAATTTGATTTTATTCTCCCGACATGTGACGCTTGTACTAAACACTGCGTTCCCTTTTAGGTTTTAGTTGTTTTTTTCCCCCCACAAGTTTGAGTGTGTATGTTCAACGCATGCGCTCAGAAAGCCTCTTCGTTAATCGCAACGAGCGCCATTGTGTGTTTATATTTTTAAAAATGGATTTTGTACATGGAAAAACGACTTCAAAGTGGCCGAGCTTTGACCCGTACAGGCCGGGCTGACACAGAAACAAGCGCACACTTTGTATTCCTCATGCATAATTTAAAGTTTTCAGCCAGCCAGCCAGCAGCCTCCAGCACTCTGTCACACGTTTTAACACCCATATGGTGTGTGAATAAATGGTCATTGTTAAACTGTGTGTCTGTGGCCCCTTTTTGTTTTTTGTTGTTTTTTCCAGTGAATGTGTCACACTCAACATTACCATTCAGCCCAAATTTTCTAAAAGAAAATATGTAACTCGCTGTCGTCGGGTGGAATCCTCACTTTTCCAAAAGCATTACCTTTCAGGAAACCCAAAAAAAATAATAATGCATTTTTGTTGAGGAGTTAACATTGCGTCATTTAAGAGAGCAAGCCGATGACTTTAGATTGGTCAGTAATTAGTCAAAATAACATGAAGTTGACACCAAATTTGGAAATATTATGTAGATAGATATAATAGATATCGTCCCAATGCCAGTGTATATACAGTACATACAGTATCCAGTATATGTAGTATTCAAAAGACATACCAGCACACATTTGCACATGAGATGGTAAGTAATTTAGTACCTCACACTAAATGTTTTATTTTTTTTATTATTTGGTCTTTATTCAATAGAGACACAGACATGTTTTGTTTTATTATTAAATTATTGTTAAAATCTGTTCATTTCATTCATAACATTTACTGTTCAAAATTGGTTTTGACTAAAATCACAAAAATATGACAAAAATCATACATTGTAAATACACAAAAAAACTAAAAGATGTAAATCGAGTTATTTTTATTTTTGTGTTACTGGTTATTATTCAAAAATGTTAATTGACTTAAATTTTAATTAACAATTCACTTTTGTGTTATTACTCAAATCATGCATTGTAATTACCCACTAAAATTTAACTAAAAAGAAATGACATACAGTATAAAATCCCAATCTAGTTATTTTTATATTGTTGAATTATTTAAAAAATATATTTTTCTCATTATTATTAAAGAACATACATTGTAATTACTCACTAATCCTTAACTACAAAAAGCACATAATTATTCTCCATCTAGTTATTTTATTTCTGTACTGTTATATTATTTTATTGAATTATTTTTAAAATAATAAAACCACGCATTTTAATGATTGCGTACTGAACCTTCACGCAAAAGAATATATGAACGTCTATTTAACACAAAATCTCGTCAAATTTTTTTAAATCAATGGCACGGTGGCAGGAAGCATGCTTGGCCGCACGGTGGCGCTGTGCGTCGTTCCCCGTCCCTTAGGTCACCGGAAGTCAAGAGGGTCAAAATGGCGGATTTTCCAGATAACGTCGTCAAGGCAGTGTTGTAGTTGTTGAACTAAAACACGCACTTATTCTCATATGAATGAAAAACAAAACAAAAACGCAGATGCAGTGATGAAAAACTGCAGCAATTCGTCACGGATGTACTGAGTGAAGCCGCTGACTGTGTTTCCACTTCGGTGTGGTGAGTTTACATCGCCTCCTGATGTAGGATTTTTTTGTTTTGTTTTTTTTGCTACCGAATATATTCTAGTTTGGACTAAATAATTATTCTAGCAGGTTACGAGTTAATTAAGTGTCAGCAAAATGATCGTAACGATGGAACGCTCTGCTTTGTTTGTGGGTTGGTAGTATATTTTAACTGGACACTTTATTAGGTACACCTGAAATGTCTAATGAGATCCAATACAAGAGCTGTTTCTAGGGGGGGGGGGGAAGCTCCCTTTACAAATAGACAGTGTCGCCTTGACTTAAGAGTTCAATTTGTTGCGTGAGCGCGCTCGTAATTTAAAACACCCTTCTCTCAAATCATCTTTCGCTGTCGAAATGAATCCCCCGCATAAATGTAAAGCATAAAACAATATGTGCACCATAATCTAGGGTTGTCCCAATACAAATGTCCACTTACAATACCGATCGTGATCCGATATGATGCCATAAAATAATAATAGGTGCACTATAATCTAGGGTTACGATACCCCACAATTTATTTTCAAATTTTTGCTTCGTTTTTTTTCCGGGAGTAACCAACCCCCAAAACGCTTATTGATGGTTTATCCCTGCTTATTCAAGAATTTTGGGGGGTTTTAAAATAAATTGGGGAAAAAAACACCCCCCTATTTTATTGCCGTATTCATTCAAACTGTAATTAGGAGGGCTTGTGGTGTTAACATGAATCAACTTTGTGTGTCTTTTAGTCTTCCGGCATCAATCTGACTGTGCGGAAGCATCAGGAGACGTGAGTGGAAGTCGTATCCGTTGAAAAGTTAAGGAAGTGGTCTCAGCTGTCAAGATGGGTGAAGTGACTCTTGTGGATGAGCTTGTGAGACAAGTCTTCCTTCCAGAGCCGCAACTCATCATTCTGGCCCCGCCACCCTCTTTCCTCCCGTCGGCCGACGAACCGCCCACTGTTTGGCCCAAGTGGCTCAACGCGTTCGAACGCTATCTCGGCGCACTCGACGACGAGAAGCTGACTGACAAAAGTAAGTGTATGCTTCTGGAAAACTGTCTGGGCCAAGAGGGTCAGCGCGTCTTCACGGCGCTCGTCTCGCGGGAACAGACGTACGCGGCGGCCGTCTCGGCGCTGACCGCCTACTTCACCGCCGGCCGCAGCTCTCGTGAGCGCTTGCTCCGATTCCACCAAAGGGCGCAGATGGCCGGCGAGAGCACGGATCAGTTCGTCACGGCGTTGGAAGCGTTGCTGGCGCCCAGCGACCGCGCTGGCGACGAACTGATCCTCAATCAGCTGATCGAGAAAACAAAATGGCCACAGCTGAGAAAGCGGCTGTGCTCACAAAAGGAAACGCTCACGCTTGCCACCGCCTTGCGCATCGCTAAAGAGGTGGAGTCGGTTTTAAACGATGACGTCAAGCCTGTGGTGCAGCGACGCAAAAGAGGAAGGCCTCGGCGAGAGCAGACAGTCGCGATTGAAACCCAAAGGTCTACTTGCAAAGTCAACTGTAGCTACAAAAAACGGGTGTATGAGTTGGGTGTTGATGAAGACGTCGACTACGCCAACATCGACACCGACGACGACTACAACAACGGTGACGACGAGGATAAAAACAGTGGTGGCTCCTCATCACTTGACTTAAAACAGGAGGCAGTCTTGGACAGGCCAAGTACGGCTGGCAACAGGAAAATCGTGAAACGTTTTTCTTGTTCCGTCTGCGTGGACAGACACTTCGCCAGCGCGCACAAGCTGGCGAGACACATGAGGACGCACACCCAGGAGAAACCCTTCTGCTGCCCCGTTTGCGCCACCGTCTTCAGCCAGTCGTACCACCTGACGCGGCACATGCGAGTCCAGCACAACGCCGCCCAGCACGTGTGCCCGACCTGCTGCGACAGCTTCTGGAGCGTCGCGGAGCTCAAGAGCCACAAGAAGACGCACGTGCCGCAATTTCTGTTGTGCCCCCACTGTCCTGACAAGTTGCTGGACAACGACACATTTTTACGTCACGTGGCGTCTCACAAGGAGGACAGGCAGGAAGGAGTCGAACCGATACGGGGGGGGGAGGTCCAAACCAATATGGGGGAGATGGAAACCAATATGATGGAACCATTGATGGACGACGTCTGTAGTGTTACCGAATCAGCAACACTACAGACGTCGTCCACCATCAGCAACGCTGATGAAAATAATGAATCGGATGTCCGTGTTGAGACGGAAATGACGACGCTTTCTCTTGACGGCAGATGGGGCGCAAGCGTCCCCTGCAAGAAGACCCACGTGTGCGCCGTGTGCAACATGATCTTCCGCCGTGCCGACAAGCTCAACCGACACATGCGTACGCACACCAAAGAGAAGCCCTTCCGGTGCACCGACTGCTCGCGCACCTTCAGCCAGTCGTACCACTTGAGCCGGCACCAGCGGCAAAAGCACGGCTTGCGGCCGTACATCTGCCACCGGTGTGGCAAGGCGTTCGCTAGCTGGTTAAAGCTGAAGGAGCACCAGAAGACTCACGCGGGCAAGCTGACGTGCCCTGCCTGCAACGAGAGCTTCAAGGAGAGGGCCCACCTGGAGAGCCACCTTAAGTCGCATAAGGAGATCCCCCGTGGCCCTCACTCCCTCATCTGCGAAGACTGTGGGAAAGTGTTTGGCCGCCGCTACCACTTGAAGCGGCACATCCTGGTGAATTGCAAGGCCTCGCACTCAGATTGCTACACCTGCGCCGAGTGTCACAAGAGCTTCGTCTTGGCGGACGACCTGAAGAAGCACCTGAGGAAGCACGCTAAGGAAAACAGCGGAACGTGTCCGCGATGCGACCAGAACTTCGGCAGCCGAGAGGAGCTGGAGGCGCACGTGGCGGCGCATAATGCTTCCTACCTGTGCAGCGTCTGCGGGAAGAATTTCAAGGTGGAGAACGCGCTGAAGAAGCACGAGCAGAAGCACAAAGAAGAGCACTTCTACTGCGCCACGTGCCGCAAGCACTTCAGCAACCTCTCGCACTACAAGCGGCACGAGGAGGTGCACGACCGACGCGAGAACAAATGTCCGCACTGCGAGCAAGTCTTCCTCAAGCTCACCGCTTTTAAGTATCACCTCCAGTCGCACAGGGAGGAGAGACCCTACCAGTGCACCTACTGCATGGATACCTTCGAGCACAATGAGGAGCTGGAGCGCCACTGCCTCAAGCACAGGAAGTTCCGGAAAGAGCGCCCGTACAACTGCACGCGCTGCAACCACGCCTTCGCCACGCTGGCCGAGCTGACGGAGCACTTGGACGGCCACAAGGGCGAGTCGCCGCTCAGCTGCGACATCTGCGGCCGCTCGTTCCTCAACGCCAGCAAGCTGGAGAAACACCTGAGCCTGCACACGGGCGAGCGGCCCCACCTGTGCACGCACTGCGGCAACGGCTTCCCGACGGCCGCCAACCTCAAGCAGCACATTTACTCCCACACCGGCGAGAAGCCCTTCGCGTGCTCGCAGTGCAACAAGGCCTTCCGCTCGGCCGGCGGGCTGCATCTGCACAGCAGGCGGCACATGGACGCGCCGCCCAGCTTCGAGTGCGTTGACTGCGGCAGGACTTACGGGCGCATGACCGAGCTGAGGATGCACCAGCGGTACCACACGGGGGACAAGCCGTACACCTGCGTCAGCTGCAATAAAAACTTCGTCAGCAAGCACAAGCTGATGGTGCACGCTCGCATACACACGGGAGAGCGGCCGTACTCGTGTCCCCACTGCGCGCAGACCTTCAGACAGAGTGGAGACAGAAACAGGCACGTCAATAAGTTCCACAGTAAAGCTTCCGAACTGGAATGGTGAGAGCTCTGTCATCTTCTGTAAATAGCGTCGTACTATAGCTGCGACAGCGGCATGTAACCCGCCAGTCCACATTTCCACCAAGCAATACAATTCAACTCACTAGCGTAGGGTTCAGATCAGTTAAAGGTCATGTATTTTGGCTATTTAGACTCTCTAACGAGCTGCTCTTCCTATACTGGCATAGGACCTAACAACTAACACTTGAAATCATTTTGCAGCTTTCATAGGCGAGCAAATTTGTAGGACACAAATGCAGCGCGCATTGCCCTCATCACACGCATGGCTTTGTTTACAAATTATTGTTCGCTTGCAAAATGTGCAACGTTGGATGCGAACCGCACTAGACAAATAAAAAAATCAAGTCCGCTTTTGGTCCGGACCAAACGAGAGGACCCAAGTTTTTTTCCTGGTAGGAATGCATCCTTATTCTTAACGCTGCCCAACAAAGTAGTTTATTGCGCATTGTTCATAACATCTTGCCACTGTCGTAAACCAGGGAGACGCAATAAAACGCGTACCGAACTATAGCACTAGGTGGTCAAATTGAAGAAAATGACACTTTAAATAGCAACAGAACACATCCACCATTTGTTGTCCTTTCTTCTTGGCGTGCGACTGTTTTAATTTAAAGAAGATGACTAACTACAATTGAGAAAAGAGCTTGGTGGTCAAATTTCAAATCCTGCTGTTGAGCCTTCAACAGACTTGGGTGAATCACGTCACCCTTTCTGTTTTGCACCAGTGCAATTAGCGTTTTCAACAAATATTGACAAGAAGCAAACAATGACTGGGCCAGCTATGTGAAAACTGTTTGTGTTGCAAACGATGTCATGTCAATAGTAACATGGATGAAACGGTGTGCTTTATGGTTGACTGGGAAGAACCATTTGGCCACAAAAGGTTTAAAAAAAAAAAAAAAAAGGATTTTGTTGTGTGAAGATATGTTCCGCTGTGAAAAATCTAGCAAAGATTTTTTCCTCTTTTTTTTTTTTTTTTTTTCCCCTCCCCAAACAATTGTTCTGCCTATTGGTCCAACATTTCATAATGTATTTGTTGTTTCTCAGCTTTGCCGTCTCCATGCAAAACGTGGCGTCATAACTACTGAATGTTCCAAATGAACTGCACTATGTTCTGCACCCTGCTTCTACTGCTTTGCCAAAATGCTTGTGCTATATTTTATTATTTATACAGTATTTCGTGGTCTCATTGCATCTTCACTCTTACCGGGCTTTACTGTAAACATCGGACCTAGATACCAACTTGGGAACCAATAGTATATATACATCTGCACTTGTAAAAATGGTCCCATACAACTACACTGATACCGCCTCAGCAGCCTGACTTGTACGTTCTGGGTAGGAGAAATGTCAGCTTTTTTAAGGACACGGACGACAACACTTTTAGACCAAACTTTTAAATCCACCAGACTACATGCAGTTGGATGTTAAAATGTCAGTGATGACAAGTCTCTACTGAAAATGTTCAAGAAAAGTGTGCTTTTGAACAATATTTGATGAGAATAAAAACACATCACAGTCGCAAGACGCAGTGGCATCATTGTTAAGTATCAGATTACTCAAATAGAAGTACTCAGTCTGAAAGGTATCATTGCATCTCTAATACCAACTAAAAGTGCCATACAGGTGACTTCACCGAATCATGCTGGGTTTTTGGGTGTACGAGGTGAAACAAACGGGCCACGTTGTGTGCTGCTGTTATCTGCAGTCGGTGCGACAAACTGCCTCGTTGCATTTAGACTTGTGAAAATAAACTTGTCAAAGTTTATGGCCAAGTAGTTCATTTTCAGCCACCATTAATAATAAAAAGGGGATTTTTTTTTCAAAAAATATATTTATTTATTTTACATTTATAGTTTGTATGTTGTACTGTATATAGTTTTGCCTTAAATGTAAGTATATGTCCAATTTATACGTACCTGGTAACCTCGAAACGTGTGTTATACACCGAGGAGGACCCTTGCAGAGTATTTGCATGGACATGTTCACTGCATGTCGCCTCGAATCCTCTAGGGGGCAGCACGCACATTTGCTGTAACACGATCATCATGATTACGAAGAAATTGTCACGGTGTCTATTTATATATATTTTTTCAAGTAATCTTTTCTTTATCACATGGCCACACACACAAGCAAATACAGCTAAATTTCGATAAACATTTGTACTGGTTTTGTAAGACATCTTCCATTGCATTTTGAGCACCTTTCGCTCTCGCTCGGTAGGTGGCAGCACTCGATCTTAAGCAGCTAAACGACGCGACATTAATTCGACGAAGAAAAACATGCTAACGCTTTGTAGCAAGTAGCTTTGTGTTGTTTTCTCCAATTCAGCTCATTTTTATACTAATACGCGGTTTAAATGTTGCGTTTTGACGTCTCTGACTTGTAATTGAAGCAATAAGTTGACTGCTTTTAAAACTAATTAACTGACGTTATAGCCGCCTTGGTAGTATTGAAGTAGTTCCGTAACATCGTTGATCTTCGCGACACATTGTGTTACTTTTCTTACTGTTTTAATCGTGCTTGTGTGTTAGTAAACTAGTGACAAGTAATATTTTGTGTTTATTTAATGCTAGTTAACAAAAAAAGACTACTTCACTAGAAAAATCTTTTCTTGGTGTCAAACGTAACTTTCGTGTCATTCCTAATGCATGTATCACAATAATAACTTCTAATTAGTCATTGGTGCTATCTTAAAAACAACTATTGGAGTTATTCGTCCGCAATGGCTGCAGTAGGTTTTACCCCGGCCAGAAAACAGGACATTTTTAGCATCGAAGCGTCTCAAACGTGCAGCGCATCCGGCGGACACGAGGCCAGACAGTTTTACGAAAACCTCCTTAAAGATGAGAAAGTGACTCGGAAAAGACGATGTGGGCGAAATGGGCAGAGTAGCAAAAGGAGGAGAACTGAAACACGTGCCGCCGTGGTGGAAAGAAGAGGGGAAGGCAACCGAACAAGAGAGACGCCAGGCGGATACGTCAACTCTGAGATGTCGCTGGAGCTCCAGGGCCACAAGCTGCTGCGTTATGCTCAAGATGGAGACCTCGCCGGGCTGAAAGATTTGCTTTCGAAGGGGGTGGATATCAATTTCCAGGTATATGTTACACTCTTGCTTTCTCACTAGAGATGAAACGATGTGACATAACATTACATTGACAAGTTTATTTATTTTTATTTGTTTTACTGCAACTCTGTTGTTGCGATGTTTGCTCAAGTATATCCAGGTAGGTGTTGGTCGTTTCTACTTAAGACAGCAAGACTTGAGCTACCTGAGGGCTGAAATCAGGGATATTGTTATGTGATTTCCAGTTGATTTCATTTGAGCTGACACTAGTCTGCAACTCCTGAATTAAAGTTGCCAATATTAAGGCTTTTAAATGTTTAAGCGTTTCTACTTGAGTCACCAAGACCCAGCCCGTGGTGCTGAAGTTGTGTATCTGAACTTCAGGGTTAATTCACAATTATTCCTCCATTTCACTCTTTCTGTGGTTTTCTCCATGGATTCACCTTCATTAGTTTTCTAGTGCATGTTAGCATAGTTCAGTTGCACTGAACAACTTTGAATCAGTTTTTGTGTTATGGGGATTACAATTGAAATGTTATCACTTGTTTTATTGCCTGTTTCATCCCAATCAGTGTTTTTTGGGGGAAATCTAGACATGTTTGTCATTTGTCTTTCAGGACACTTTTTTCTGGACAGGCGTGATGTGCGCAAGCTGGTCGGGACAAAGAGCTGCCGTGAGGTTGCTGCTGGACCAAGGCGCCGCATGGGTGGGCGTTGTCGACACGCAGGGTCGGGATGCCAAAGATCTCGCCTCGGAGGGTACGTAAACATCTGACTCATTTAATATTTTAATTTTTAATTTTTATTTTATTTTTTTTCAATTTTGTGTGTACTGGTCACATGATCTATCACCTGCTTGCTCCTCAGCGGGCCACAGAGGTGTATTGGAGGAGCTGGAGAGCTATGGGAGAAGTCCACCAAGACCAACTAATACCCGGTTAGCCAACCTTCCTGACTGATGCTTGAGAGTTGTCCCAAGCACCTGAAATATTTATACCGGAGTTCGCACACTTTCCTCAGCAATAGAGTTCCATTACTTTTAAATTACTTCTTTGTAAACCTTTTACTTCAATTTCATCCAGCAATAAAAAATTAACACATAGGACCACTGAAAATTATTTAGGTGCACAAAGCAAAAAAAAAAAAAAAAAACAGCAAACAAACTAAGTCATCATCTGAAAGAGTACTCTGTCTCTCTAAATCAAACCACAGATACAAACGTACATCTTGGTACACTTTGTCATGTTTTAATTACAACAGTAGCATCACGAACACATTTATCAATTATATTAACAGATGAAACATCTGACCTCTCTGTCACACAGCAAGAGAAATGGAGAAGTTTTCTCCTTACGTGGTGGAGCTTTTTTTTTTTTTTACAAATGTATTTTTAATAATAAATACAGTATGTACAAATGTTAGTCATAGTTACTACTATAATATAGACTATTTATTCAAGTAGACCACACACCTGGCAATTAATTTAGGTGCAGTGTCAATTACAGTGAAGGATATTACAACTGTTTGAGGAAATATATGAAATATATATATACATATGAAATATGTTTTTTTTACTGGTTTTTTTTTTGGTATGTGCCCAGGTCGGCTCAGCCTCAGCCGTGCGGAGTGTGTGGCGTGGATTACACAAGCGACCTGTCATCACACCTGTCCTCCACGCTCCATCAGTTCAATGTCGAACGCCCCCCGCCAGCCCCCGACTACTGTCTCCCTCCCTCCGCCAACAGTTACAAGATGATGCTCAGGTGCGGCTGGCGGCCCGGCGTGGGCCTGGGTCCGGAGGGCCGGGGGCCCGAGCGACCCGTGGCCACGGTCCTGAAAAGGGACCAGAAAGGCCTCGGCTACGGGGCGATGGCGAGAGCCAGAGTTACTCACTTCAAAGCGGGGGATCGCGACGCGGTGAAAGTGTCGCGTGTAGAGAAAGAAGGGCAGGGACGGAAGGGAAAAACGAAAGCGGAAATTTGGAGGAAAGAACAACGGGACAAAGACTTCGAAAGAGAGTTCCGTGCCTCTTTTTATATGTGACACGTGCCACATTTGTGTATTTGTATTTCACAATTGTTGTACATTATAAGGGCTGAAAATTAATTTAATATATATGAGAATGAGTGTGTGTTTGTGTGAAAGTAACATTTTATTTGAATACTATTTCAGTTTTGGTCTTAGTTTTTTCAGATATACAGTGCTGCGCAAATGTATTGGCCCCCCCTCTCAAATTTGTATATTTTTGCATTGTTTCCCCACTTGAATGTTTAAGATCATCAAACAAATGTAAATATCAGACACATAACCCAAGTGAACTTAAAATGCTATTTTGAATGATTTCATTTAGTAAGGGGAGAAAAACTTAAGTTACCTGGTCCTGTGTGGGAAAAGTAATTACCCACCTGGTTAAATCGTTAATTTATTTTGGCTAATTACAATTTTTGATTGAAAAATATGGTAGAAATTGTGTTCCGTATATGTGGGCGGCCCACATATACGGAACACAGTTAGTGCAGAATGTGTACATGTACCAAATATGGTTTGCCGCTCTCAATAAATGGCACCCCAGGTACTGTGTACACTTTTTTTTGACAAAATAAAAATGATTACACCCAAATAAAAGACCGTGCATATATACGTCTGACGTTTATTTAAAAAAAAAAAAAAAAGTAGTTTCGGTGTATCGCGTGACAGGAGCCATGTTTGCAGTTCCACACTTGGGCGCCGTGACAAGATGGCGTTAATGTTCCAAATGGTGTAACATAGATGCCTATTCTTTAAAATGGCTCATTTTTGTGAGTATCCCAACTACAAGACGCTTGAACAAGAAGACACCCAGTTCGTGGATATTTGCGGAAATAATAGGTAAATGCGCACGTTTCTTCATGAAATGTCGGCGGCGTCTCCTCTGCCTGCTCATATTTTGCCAGCCAGCTTCTGCTGTCGTTGACTTATTCATCCTCGTTCCATTGGGACATTTTTTTAAAATGACAAGAATCAAGATGTGTGTGGCAACTAAACGACAACGTTTCAAATTTGAGTGCTTCTGTGAATGTGGCTTAGCTTTAGCAACATTAGCACGTCAGTGAAACAACATTTCGCCCAACAACGCGGCACGTCAATATTGTACACTGTCGTCCTCTCACTTCACTAACTTGTTTACAAATGTCGTTTCCAATAAACCAACTTTAACGTGTTGTCAAATTGACAACGTCCCCCTCTTATTTACTCAATATTAAACCAAATGCTATTGATGTATCAGCTTTATGTAAAGGTGTCCACAAAACTATCAATATGTTCTACACGTTTAAAGCAATCATGCATTATTTAGATAAAATGATGAGCTTTATTCTCCATGTTTAACATATTTTCTATGTTTTTATTAATAATAGCTTAATATAATGCTATGGTAGGTTTAGTTAGTTTTTTTGAACATTTAATCGGACAAATTGGTATGGCCTGGTTGAAATAAAATGATGTTACCATCCATTATCGAGAGTGTCATGCATGGCTTATGATCTATTCATCCATCTATTTTCTATCTTCTTCTGGATGGCGGTGGCACACCACTAGATCTTAACATAAAGGTTGGAAACCTGCAAACGGTCTTAAATATATTCTGTACAGTTGTTCAATATTTATATAAAAACAATGTACATCATGTTGTCAGTTACCATGTGTAGGTCTGCTGGCCCAATGGCCAATACAACTTTGGAAAAAAAGATAGCAACCCAAAAGACAATCAAAGCATTTTCATTTTCACTCATGGAGTCAGCACTACACTTGTCAATTAGTGTGTTGATCTGTGAATGTGGTGCATGCAGCGGACAACATCTCCACCAGATAAACAACTTCGCTGAGAAAATCCATGTATTACCACTTATTACAAGAATGCCAATCTGCGCTTACAACAAAACAAAATCCTGTTTCAAAATCCATCCATCCATTTTCTGCACCGCTTTATCCTCACAAGGGTCGCAGGCGTGCTGGAGCCTATCCCAGCTATCTTTGGGCGAGCGGCGGGGTACACCCTGAACTGGTCGCCAGCCAATCGCAGGGCACATAGAAACAAACAACCATTCGCGCACACATTCACACCTAAGGGCAATTTAGAGTCTTCAATCAACCTACCACACATGTTTTTGGGATGTGGGAGGAAACCGGAGTGAAAAAAACCCACCCAGGCACGGGGAGAACATGCAAACTCCACACAGGCGGGGCCAGTATTCAAACCCCGGTCCTCAGAACTGTTAGGCAGATGTGCTAACAAGTCGCCCACCGTGCTGCCTGTTTAGAACCCCCCTCCCCAAAAATAAAATAACTAAAATAATAATAATAAATGGCAGCTCTTCACCCAGCCTAGCTGTCAGATCATTGCTAGAGAAACTCACTTGGGTGGGTGATGTGTAAATTAGCCAAATTGGCAAAGTTCTCAGAAATAGTCAGCGAGCTACTTGGTTGTTTAATTTTATGGGTGGGCAGGCCCTCGAGAGACTCAGCAGTGTATACAACACTGCTGTGGACGTTTATATTCGTCAACTGGAATCCAACCGTTTAGTGCCACTAACGTATATATTTGGAAAATATATTTTTCAATGGGGTGGTTTGCGGGAGGGTTCTGACACTGCTTGTCTGTGAATTTCAATTATGTAAACTGCTGTACTGATTTTGCTATCAAAGCCATTCCTAAATGTTGTTTTTGCTGCGTACAAAAGGAAACTGCTGTTTAGGTGTCACTAAAGCGTACAATATTAGCATCACAGTCACTATTTTTCGCCACGGCTGTGTTTGTTGAGATCAACCTATGTTCCATTGCTGTTGCTTTAAGTATCTGTAGCTGATATCAGAAGCCCTAACGTGTACCCGATACCTTGAAATAAGGACGGAATCGGCACGATACTGATACCTTGTCCACATTACGTCCCATTTACGTCGTTTCACCTCTACAGGACCGTACCAGACTTTGGATGGAGTCAGTATCCTGTTGGTATTTTTGTGTAGTCACAATAAGTGACTGCACATTGGCTCATCAGTCGGACCACCAAAAGCAGAACAATGGTCAAGTACTTTACTAGCAAAAGTGACATCAACAGCACCTGGGACCATGTGGTGTCAGCGTTTTGGCAGCGCTATCCTAACCCGTTCAGGTAACACATGACGGCGTCGTGTTGAAATCACTTGTGAGCGTTAAAGCGCCAAAGCGTCATTGTGTTTTTTTCCAGCACTCACGTTCTCACGGAGGACGTCGTGTACCGCGAGGTGACCGCGGACCACAGGCTCCTGTCCAGACGCCTGCTTATGAAGACCAACCGGCTGCCCCGCTGGGCCGAGCGCTTCTTCCCAGCCGGCATGTCGCGCTCCGTCTACATTGTCGAGGACTCCATCGTGGACCCGGTCGGCCGCAGTCTGACCACCTACACCTGGAACCTCAACCACACCACTCTCATGGTGAGAATGTCTTTTCTTGCTTCGAACGCAAAAGTGCTGCAGTGATATTTTTGCAGAAATTTTGACGGCAGAACAACTTAATCAAGTTGTCAATTTACAGTGTGTCTCAACTGCAGCGTGTGAGAAACGAAGGCAAAAATGCACATTTTCAAGAACTGACATTTTCAACGTTTTATGGAATTGATATACAACCCCAATTGCAATGAAGTTGGGACGTTGTGTTAAACATAAATAAAAACAAAATACAATGATTTGGAAATCATATTCGACCTATATTTAATTGACTACACTACAAAGACAAGATATTTAATGTTCAAACTGATCAACTTGATGGTTTTTAGCAAATAGTCATTCAATTAGAATTTTATGGCTGCAACGCGTTCCAAAAAAGCTGGGACAGGTGGCAAAAAAGACTGAGAAAGTTGAGGAATGCTCATCAAACACCTGTTTGGAACATCTCACAGGTGAACAGGCTAATTGGGAAGAGGTGGATGCCATGATTGGGTATAAAAGGAGCTTCCACGAATTGCTCACTCATTCACAAGCAAAGATGGGGCGAGGTTCACCTCTTTGTGAACAAGTGCGTGAGCATTGAATGAATGCCCGTGACCTTCGATCCCTCAGGCGGCACTGCATCAAAAACCGACATCAATGTGTAAACGATATTACCACATGTCAGTAAATACAGTTTTGCGCTACATCACTAAGTGCAACTTGAAACTTCAACTTCAACTTGAAACTCTACTATGCAAAGCAAAAGCCATTGATCAACAACACCCAGAAACGCAGGCGGCTTCTCTGGGCCCGAGCTCATCTAAGATGGACTGATGCAAAGTGGAAAAGTGTTCTGTGGTCCGACGAGTCCACATTTCAAATTGTTTTGGGAAATCGTGGACGTCGTGCCCTCTGGACCGAAGAGGAAAAGAACCATCCAGACTGTTATGGACGCAAAGTTCAAAAGCCAGCATCTGTGATGGTATGGGACTGTGTTAGTGCCAATGGCATGGGTAACTTACACATCTGTGAAGGCAGCATTAATGCTGAAAGGTACATACAGGTTTTGGAGAAACATATGCTGGCATCCAAGCGACGTCTTTTTCATGGACGCCCCTGCTTATTTCACCAAGACAATGCCAAACCACATTCTGCACGTGTTACAATAGCGTGGCTTCGTAGTAAAAGAGTGTGGGTACTAGACTGGCCTGCCTGCAGTCCAGACCTGTCTCCCATTGAAAATGTGTGGCGCATTATGAAGCGTAAAATACGACAACAGAGACCCCGGATTGTTGAACAGCTTAAGCTGTACATCGAGCAAGAATGGGAAAGTGCACTAATGCTAACCGCGATTACTAACCATTTAGCATAATACTGTCTCAAATTCTGTACACCAAATTTAAACCATACACTCAGGGACAACATATGCAGTCTAAGGATCAAAGTCCATCCCTCATAAATTTGAAAGAAAAATGCATGTTAGTAGTTAAAACAAAAAGAAAACAAATAGTAGTTTTTCACCAAAGAAAATGCGAAGTGCACTTGTGGATAGAGCTGTGCGATATAACCATATATATTGTCGGGGTCCACTGTAGCTGTTTTTTGTTTTGTTTGTTTGTTTGTTTGTTTTTTTATAAAAAAAAGGTTTGAACAAGAATACAATATGACAGGTTTGCCTGCTGGATTATACACAAAGAAGGTGATCTGGGGTCGCCTTGGCAACAGTGCAAATGGGGTTCCCCTCGTGACAAGTTAAAGAGGATTTTGAAGCTGCTAACAAGAGATTAGAAGATGTTGCCTTTTTAAAAGTGCTTTGTTGATCTTGTCTTTTTCTGCGTGCACTGCGCAGTCAGTGGAGGAGCGATGTGTTTTCCGAGACTCAGCCGAGCAGCCCGGCGTCACGCAGCTGAAACGAGAGGCGTGGATCTCCTCCGGTATTTACGGCTTCTCCAGACCCATCCAGGTGCCTCTGTCTTTTTCTCCCTTTCTCAGGGCATTTTCATAAAGATGCGCGTGAAGCTCCTCACATTATTCTGATTGTTTACACACATTCAGGCGGATTGTGCAAGAAAATCCAAGCCAGTTGTTTTTCCGCAGTGCATGAAGATTTTTCAGAACTTCAAAACAGGAAGATGTGTTCTTCACATCTGTCCTTCATGTAAAGTCCTTTCCTGTTTTTTTTTCCCCCCCTCCCTTTGCACTCAGGAGTTTGGATTGGCCCGCTTCAAAAGCAACCAAGTGAAAGCCATGAAAGGGTTGGAACACGCGCTGTCGAACCTACAAGGTTGGTACACGCCCCTAAATCCACTTCATAAACCACACACACAACTGGAAGAAATGCTCCTGCTGTGTTCAGTCAAAGTCACTTGTTTGATGAGACCACAACACACACACAAAAGCTCAGCAGTTATATGAAATTGTTTTGATGCTGCAATCCTGAACGGACCTTCTGAGAAGTTATTGATTTGATTGAGGAAGGTTATACTGTTATCATTTAGGCTGCAGTTCCATTTAATGCATATCAGTTTTTTTTGTCATGCTCTAAATTGTTATTAGAAGAAAGGAGAAAGTATGTATTGACTGATGTGACTCAATATGAGAAGCAGCAGCACACAAAACAATATGTGTGCTTTGGAAAAGTGTGTTGTGTGTGTGTTGCCGATGCGTTACCGCTGTCCCACTGTCGTGTGATTCTGTCCCACCGCCGCCCCAATCGACGCCACCTTCAGACTTCGGCCTCAGGCCGAGCGGCCTGGTGAGTACGTGAGCGGCAGCACGGGTCACAGCATTTGGTAGACCTGCACCAGCTTTGAAAAAAAAACAATTCTGAGCACTAGTGGTACACAGGCTCCCTCTATGGGTGCACAAATGAATCCCTGCTTCAGTTGTATTGAACTATTAAGTTCAGTACATTATTTTTTTTAAGAACTGTTTGTTTTTAAGTATTTGTTTGAATACAATTTTATTTAACTTTAATGTGGAATACATTTTGAATCATTCACTGCCATTGACGTCTTTTAGATTTGATGTCTTGATATTAAGCGCAGTATTAATGTTCAAGCGCTGCATGATACCAAAAATTTACAGTGGCTTACTATAATATTACATGTATTTTTTTAGGAATTAAACCGCTTTCTCATACTTCTGGGTGCCTGAACACGAGTGACTTTGGCTGAGCTGAAGAGATCCAGCCAAAGAGAGTCAAAAACATTGTTGAAATGATGACAAAAACTTGTGGCACCAGATATGGTTTCATCATCACTGCAAGTTTAGTTAAGCGAATGCTTAGCTGAGTAGACTAGCGCTTTTGCCACTCTCAAAAACATGGCGTCATGGCGAATTGTCCTTTACATGAACGTTGACGCCACAATACAAGCTCTTGTGTTGGATATGATCGAAGGGTGCAGGTGTACCTCACGTTGTGGCCTGCGGGCATCCAGTGGGCTCACATGTAGCAGAGGTGTGCGTGTGTACAAGTGGAGAAGTTACACCAGGTGTAGAGTTAGTAGTAGTGAGTACAGTAGGTAGTTTCACACAGCATTTCCAGGATGGAGCAAACTTCAATGTTTTGATAATATTTCTCAATAGTCAGCGGTTGATCTGAGTGTATGAAGGATGTTGCGTGTGAAAGTTTGCAGGGTTGCAGACATAATGCTGTGCTACAAAAAGTATGTAGAGTCAATTAAGTATCCCTGTGAAATATAATAACAGTTCCTCATATGCATGGAAATATACAATTCCAATGAAGTTGGGACATTGTGTTAAACAAATAAAAACAGAATACAATGATTTGCAAATCATGTTCAACCTATATGTAATTGAATAAACTACAAAGACAAGATATTTAATGTTCAAACTGATCAACTTTATTGTTTTTAGCAAATAATCATGAACTTCGAATTTTCTGGCTGCAACACGTTCCCAAAACGTGACGGCAGAACAACTTAATCAAGTTGTCAATTTACAGTGTGTCTCAACTGTAGCGTGTGAGAAACGAAGGCAAAAATGCACATTTTCAAGAACTGACATTTTCAACGTTTTATGGAATTGATATACAACCCCAATTGCAATGAAGTTGGGACGTTGTGTTAAACATAAATAAAAACAAAATACAATGATTTGGAAATCATATTCAACCTATATTTAATTGAATACACTACAAAGACAAGATATTTAATGTTCAAACTGATCAACTTGATTGTTTTTAGCAAATAGTCATTTAATTAGAATGTTATGGCTGCAACGCGTTCCAAAAAAGCTGGGACAAGTGGCAAAAAAGACTGAGAAAGTTGAGGAATGCTCATCAAACACCTGTTTGGAACATCCCACAGGTGAACAGGCGAAGTGGGAACAGGTGGGTGCCATGATTGGGTAGAAAAGGAGCTTCCCTGAATTGCTCAGTCATTAACAAGCAAAGATGGGGTGAGGTTCACCTCTTTGTGAACAAGTGCGTGGGAAAATAGTCGAACAGTTTAAGGACAATGTTCCTCAACGTACACTTGCAAGGAATTTAGGGATTTCATTATCTACGGTCCATAATATCATCAAAAGGTTCAGAGAAAAAACCAACATTGATTGCCCGTGACCTTCGATCCCTCAGGCGGCACTGCATCAAAAACCGACATCGATGTGTAAAGGATATCACCACAAGGGCTCAGGAACACTACAGAAAACCAATGTCAGTAAATACAATTCAGCACTAAATACTATGGTGCCTTTACATATGAGTGTAGTTTTAGCTTTAGTTTTTCGAGATCGGAGCCATCATTTGGCCTTTTTTTGTTCTCATTTTTTTTCTTAGATTTGAAAGCGCAGTGGCAGTGAACTCAACTGACCTTACAATAAGCAGCACTTTGACAAATAGTGAACAATTAATTTTAGGAGAAGAGACATCAAGCTGTTTCATGCCAATTCCAGTTGAAGTTTACTGTCACCCTAAACTTAAAACAAGGCTAATTACATGTTGTGTAATAAAAACAAACATAGCTTAGCCATTAGACCGCTAGCTTCATGCTAATTCTAGCCCATAATGGGAAATGCATATATAACCCTTTAAGCAACTGAGATTTACACACAAACAGTGCAGCAACACATTTAGACATTGACTACACTTATACTGAGTCATATTTTCATTATCCTCTGAGAGGCGCTGAGATGTGTATACTGTACAGACGTCCACGGACAGTATCTCTATCTGTCTGTCCTTTACTGCCCCCATGTGGCCAAGATGGGCAGGAGCACAATGGCCATTCAATTGATACAAAGTGACAACAAGCATTCAATCTTGAGTTCTATTTATGTCGTTACTGTATGTTTTTATAAAGTATATTATCAATAGTACTACCTTGGATGATGCCTGGAACTACTCTAGGTGAGGTCTAGCAGCTAGCCTAGATGTTGTCTAGCTCCACTCTACACGCTGACTCGGAC
Organism: Phyllopteryx taeniolatus; assembly: GCF_024500385.1. NCBI lineage: Eukaryota > Metazoa > Chordata > Actinopteri > Syngnathiformes > Syngnathidae > Phyllopteryx > Phyllopteryx taeniolatus. The sequence goes on along the minus strand of NC_084505.1, from coordinate 32,208,634 downwards.
AAGTCTCGATGCTCATTTTGATTGAATTTGTGTAACTTGAGTGACGAGTTGAAAGGCGTTCGCCTCCCTGTGCCAGCATGTATGTTGGTCTAAAAATGAACAGCAAAAACAACCTTGTTGAAACCTTTGAATGTGACTCATGAGCTCATTGTACTGGCATGTTCTACAATGTGTAGTAGAGGAGGAGGAGGAGGTGGGGGGCGGGGTTCAAGTCAGGTCAGACGCAAATAGATTGCAGCGTGTCTCAATAAACTGGTGTTAAGGTCACATCCAGTGTTTTGGTTTTGTCCGTTTGTGTGGGCGCAGGACAGACGGCCCAGCGGCTGCTCCGGGGTTCGGTGAAGGAGGCCTCCGACAAGGCCAAAGCAGCCACCAAGAGCCTGGCCTCTACCACGCCGAACACTCAGCAGTACGTCTGACGGACCACGGGACTTCGCTTCGTCATCGTGCAAGGGCGGGCATCCACTTTGAAGAGTCTCAGGGGGCCTGGCACACTTTGACCAGAAGCACATGCCACTGCTGCAACCTTCATTTCAAAACATATCATAAGCTACTATTTGTTTTATCGGTTGTCATATTATTTGTTTCCACTTTGTGATCTAGTTTTGCCCTCTTTAATGTCTTAAAAACACATCTCGAAAGCTTGCAACGACTGCAACTAACCCTGCACGCGATGTCGTTTACTAATTGTTTACATATGCCTGAATTCAAAGACACCCCTTCATGTTTAATGTCAACTGGAATAAAACCAGGACTTAGTGTGTGCATGTAAAGGAAGAAACGCCCTTGCTGAGAGTGGATGTGCACAGCTAGAGTGCTATTTATAGAAGGAACAGTGAAAAATGATATACAGTCACAATTGTGTCATGCGACTTGATTGAGGTATCTGGAGTAAGTACCTGAAACTACGGAACATATCAATGATCGCAACGGTGTTTATCAAGCTATGATAAAAGTGGGATATCTAAATTGGGCTTCTCAAGGGGTCTGAAATTCAATAAAATGGTCGAAATCGATGTAAAAGGTTTAGAATGTGTTCGATTTTTTGAGAGGTAAATAAGCTCTAAAGGTCTTCAACTTTGTTCTGAAGTGTTTCTTTGACAGAAAAAATAAACTATTTTTCCTTGTGAACCAAGAAATTGAATAAAATGTAAATACATATGGACAAACAGCTGCGTTTTCATTTTGTTCACATTCAGTAGAAATGCTGTTCCGCCAAAGGACTTAAAACTAAAATATGTGTAATACTATGAGGAATAAGGTGTCACTCTCTGAAAATAAAAATAAAAAGTTGCGGTACCGTATGGATGGATGCGATTTTTTTGGAGAATAAGGGTGTGGCACGAAAAAGGTATTGTGAGGGAGACAGTACAGTTGTGGGGGGGGGGGGAGGGTATGAATAAAAATATGAGCTGTAGCTGTTAGACCATCAGTCTTACGAGGAATATAACTGCAATTTTTATGAAAAAGTAGGAATGTGAAAAAAAGAAGACTGCAAGAAAAAGGTCATAATTTTAGGTCGAATTGTTAATCATAAAACTTGAAAAATCATTTTTGCGGAAAATGTAAGAAAAACAAAGGCGTATGACTGCATATACAGTAATTGTTTTATTATTTTGCACATCCATCCATCCATCAATTTTCTCGCGCTTATCCGAGGTCGGGTCCCGGGGGCATTAGCTTTAGCAGGGTCGCCCAGACTACCCTCTCCCCAGCCACTTCATCCAGCTCTTCCGGGGGGATCCCGAGGCGCACCCAGGCCAGCCGAAGGACGTAGTCTCTCCAGCGTGTCCTGGGTCGTCCCCGGGGTCTCCTCCCGGTGGGACGTGCCCGGAACACCTCACCAGGAAGGCGTCCGGGAGGCATCCGAATCAGATGCCCCAGCCACCTCATCTGGCTCCTCTCGATGTGGAGGAGCAGCGGCTCTACTCTGAGATCCTCCCGGATGACCGAGCTTCTCACCCTATGGCTATGGGAAAGCCCGGACACCCTGCGAAGGAAACAAATTTCGGCTGCTCACACTCTGCTGCAAACTGCTCCAGTGAGACTTGAAAATCACGGTTTGATGTATCCAACAGAACCACATCGTCTGCAAAAAGCAGAGATGCAATACTGAGGCCACCAAATCGGACCCGCTCTACACCTCGGCTGCGCCTTGAAATTCTGTCCGGAAAAGTTCTGAATAGAATCGGTGACAAAGGGCACCCTTGGCGGAGTCCAACCCTCACTGGGAACAAGTCCGAATTACTGCCGGATATCAGACCAAACTCTGACTCCGGTCGTACAGGGACCCAACAGCCCGTATCTGTCATGGTCTGTGTTTTGGTTTGGGTTGTTTAGTTTTGTTCCATGTTTTCCTGTGTTCCATGTTTGTCGTGTGCTCATTAGGTTGTTGTGTCCACCTGTTCTCGTCTACTTTGTGTTGACCAATCGGCTCTCTCTAGCCACTCGTCTTGTCCAGGTGTTCCTCGTTGTCTCGTCAATTTGTTTGTATTTAGTTCCCTGGTTTCTTTCAGTTCTCGTCGGTTCATTGTCGTTATCACATGTCTTGCCATGTCATAGTCGCCAGTTGTTTTTGTCATAGTCGCCAGTTGTTTTTGTCATAGTCGCCTGTTGTTTTTGTCATAGTCGCCAGTTGTTTTTGTCATAGTCGCCTGTTGTTTTATCATTGTGATTAAATATTATTATTTTGAGATTCCCGCACTCCTGCCTTGCCTCCCTGCTTCCCTGCAATTGGGTCCACCATGTTCTTGCCTTGCGTTCCTCGCCGTCGCCATAACCATGTTCATGACAGAATGAACCGACCAGAACAGGACCCAGCGGGAAGAACATGGCGTCACCCTGGACGCCACCAAACTGGCTCCCACCGTCCTCAGCCTGCCATCCATACCTACCCTCCTCCAGTAAGCCCTATCATTCAGTCTTTTCTGTCCTTTTCCTCGGGTCCCCCCACTTGTCCTAGCTATTCACCATGCCCTACTATTGTACATCCACATGTTTCTTTAGATTCAGATTTTTCTGATTGTGAAGATGGCCCTGATTTAGTTAACCTCCTGTCGGATTCTGACTCTGACACAGATTTAGATTTTTCTGGTTCCTTCCCTAGTTTATCCCGTCCTCGTCAGTTTTTGTCACGTTTCCACGTTTCCAACCCCAGTGAGTCCAAATCCTTTCCCTCTGACCTTTTCTTGGGCACCCGTTTGGCCATCTACCCGGGACCGCCGCGTGGTGGCCAACGGAGGCGCCCAAGTAAAGGTCAAATTTTGCCCCCTCGTTTTTTCCCCCCTGTTCACAAATCACTTGATTTTTCACCTGTTCCCACACGTTGTTCCACGGCTCCAATTAAGTCACGTCTAGTCAAACCTGCCCCCAAGCCATGTTCAGTACCAGCCATTTTTCCTAGTTCACCTTCCCGAGACCTTGTGCACTCTTCCACTCCCGTACCCTCTACTCCCATACCTCAATGGCGGCAGGCTGAGGAAGCGACTGCAGCTCCCGTTCCGGCTAATCGGCAGCTGCGCCAGGGTCCCGTTCCGGCTCCTCGGCAGCTGCGCCAGGCTCCCGCACCGGCGGCGCTCGTCCAGCGGCCGCCACCCGTCCTTGCTCCGGCGGCGCTCGTCCAGCGGCCGCCACCCGTCCTTGCTCCAACGGCGCTCGTCCAGCGGCCGCCACCCGTCCTTGCTCCGGCGGCGCTCGTCCAGCGGCCGCCACCTGACCCTACTCCGGCGGCGCTCGTCCAGCGGCCGCCACCTGACCCTGCTCCAACGGCGCTCGTCCAGCGGCCGCCACCCGTCCTTGCTCCGGCGGCGCTCGTCCAGCAGCCGCCACCCGTCCTTGCTCCGGCGGGGCTCGTCCAGCGGCCGCCATCCGACCATGTTCCGGCGCCGCTCGTCCAGCGGCCGCCACCTGACCCTGCTATGGCGGCGCTCGTCCAGCGGCCGCCACCCGTCCTTGCTCCGGCGGCGCTCGTCCAGCGGCCGCCACCCGTCCTTGCTCCGGCGGCGCTCGTCCAGCGGCCGCCACCTGAGCCTGCTCCGGCGGCGCTCGTCCAGCGGCCGCCACCCGTCCTTGCTCCGGCGGCGCTCGTCCAGCGGCCGCCACCTGACCCTACTCCAACGGCGCTCGTCCAGCGGCCGCCACCCATCCTTGCTCCGGCGGCGCTCGTCCAGCGGCCGCCACCCGTCCTTGCTCCGGCGGCGCTCGTCCAGCGGCCGCCACCCGTCCTTGCTCCGGCGGCGCTCGTCCAGCGGCCGCCACCCGTCCTTGCTCCGGCGGCGCTCGTCCAGCGGCCGCCACCCGTCCTTGCTCCGGCGGCGCTCGTCCAGCGGCCGCCACCCGTCCTTGCTCCGGCGGCGCTCGTCCAGCGGCCGCCACCCGACCACGCTCTGGCGGCGCTCGTCCAGCGGCCGCCACCCGACCACGCTCCGGCGGCGCTCGTCCAGCGGCCGCCACCCAACCCTATTGCCTGGCCCCTGCATTACCATTGGGTTCGGCACCGTGGCCGTCCGCCTGAATGGCCCTGTAAAGACCCTGGTGCTTGGCGTCCTGGACGACCTCCTGACCCGCTCAGCCAAGCACCTCACCTCGGGTGGCCTGGATGGCCACCAGACTGACCTGAGGGGTGGACTCTGTACCCTCCTCCAGGCCCCCTTCCGCCCACCCTGGGTTGGTGACTTTTTGGTTGTTGTTTGGGGAACGTCTGGGATCCGTTCCTTTAGAGGGGGGGTACTGTCATGGTCTGTGTTTTGGTTTGGGTTGTTTAGTTTTGTTCCATGTTTTCCTGTGTTCCATGTTTGTCGTGTGCTCATTAGGTTGTTGTGTCCACCTGTTCTCGTCTACTTTGTGTTGACCAATCAGCTCTCTCTAGCCACTCGTCTTGTCCAGGTGTTCCTCGTTGTCTCGTCAATTTGTTTGTATTTAGTTCCCTGGTTTCTTTCAGTTCTCGTCGGTTCATTGTCGTTATCACATGTCTTGCCATGTCATAGTCGCCAGTTGTTTTTGTCATAGTCGCCAGTTGTTTTTGTCATAGTCGCCAGTTGTTTTTGTCATAGTCGCCTGTTGTTTTATCATTGTGATTAAATATTATTATTTTGAGATTCCCGCACTCCTGCCTTGCCTCCCTGCTTCCCTGCAATTGGGTCCACCATGTTCTTGCCTTGCGTTCCTCGCCGTCGCCATAACCATGTTCATGACAGTATCAGCTGGTTCGGTACCCCATACTCTCGAAGCACCCCCTACAGGACTCCCCGAGGAACACCACGATAAGGCGACGGCTTCCAGTGGGGGTATTTTGTACATTTCAGAAAAATTGGCATACATTACATTATTTTGCACTTTTTTTTTAATTATTATTAATGATGTGACTACATATCTGTTGCATACCTGTCCTGCGGCTCTCATTTCCACCGAGCCAATAAGGAAGCTGAGACAACGTTATAAGTATAAAACATTTTAATCATTACAATGAGAGTACACAATACCTTCAAGTGTTTGCTGAAATGTAGCCAGCACCAGGTACGCGTGCACCGCACACACACACACACACACGCACATACACACACACTCACTCGCACCCACTTGCGCATACACTCACGCACACAAAAAAACAACTTTTATAACATCTCGTGAACGCATAATACACATCTGCTAACAAGAACATATTCACAGGTCTCTGGCACAGAACGCTCCCCCTACAAGCCGTCTATACACTCCCATCTCCTCTTGAGTGTCCTTTAATATACTCTCTATATTCATATTTAATTTCAATCTATTAGAAGGGTTGACCTACTTAAAGCTACGCTGAATTACAAACATTTGAAGAGTTATCCGGTATGGTAAAGGTGCTCAAAAGTGACTTTTGTATTTGGCAGGAATATTGACTTGACAAGCACCCATGATGCACATCGTCATCATCATCATCATCATCATCATCATTATCATCATCATGGTCACAGTGTTCTGAGTTCAATCACTGTGCAACGGCTTGCGCCACACCAGCCATCAAAACCTTCAATTTGCACAAAGAGCAGATACAGTGGATAAGCAGTCGCTGATTATTACATACATAATCTCTACTCTTTTTTTTTTTTTTTTTTACATTATTATTTAAGAAAATACATTTTTCACAAGGCACGTGATTAAAAAGGTTCTTCCATGTCTGCATAAAAACTACAATGTCAGCCACTCAAATTTACCAAGAGCTGTTAGGGCCACACTGAAAAGACTACCCAAAAAAATTATAATAATCTTCCAGATTAAAATAGTAAATTTGTGGTACTATAACTCTTTTTTTCCAGGCATAAAAGTGAAGTTTTGCCAAGGGGGGAATAAAAATTTAATATCCAAAATAAGTTGTACTATGGTGAGAAATGTGACATTTTACAAGTACAAGGTCATACTTTTACAAAAATAATAATTAGGTGTTTTTATTTTACAAGAAAAAAAAAAGCAATGTTAGATTTCTTTAACAGGGCACAAAGTACTGTATTAATTTTATGACGTCATTTACAAGAAAAAAAAATAAAATGAAAATAAAGTTTTAGATGTATGAGAAAAAATATTACAAGAAAAATGGGCATTTCACACAAAAAAATATTAGAATGATTAAAAAAGCTGGATATTGCAAGAAAGAAAGGATCATTTTAGAAGAATTGTCAGAAATTTAGGAGGAAAAAGGTTGTCATAATACAGGAGGAAATTCATAATTTTACTGTGATTTTACAAGAAAACAATTACAAATAAAGTTTTAATAGTTTTTTTTTTTTTTTTTAAATCATTATGAAATCCTATTTTTTAGGGTGGGAAAAAAATAACATTTTTTGAAAACGTGACATTGTCATTCCTTTACGGGTTTTTCTTCAAAATTCACAATTTTATTTTGCAATAGACACTTTTTTTTTTTAATTATCAAAAGTCCCAAAATTCAGATTTTTTTCCGCTCGTAATATTATAATTGTGATATCATCACAACCTATTCCTCCAACATATTTTATTATCTCTTCCGCTTGCTCCGTCCTCATTCCTACAGGGAGGTTCTGTGCAAGAGATCATCTTTCATGCCATTAGTATGCTTTATTTTTAAAAAACATTTTTTTAAATCAAAGCGTATTGCTGCCACGCACACACACACAAATACCCTCCTCTTGTGTGTTGAATTTTGTTCTTATTTTTCTGGAAATGTTCAAAAATTAGGAGGCAATATTAGGCTAATTTATTTATCATTTCTCTTGCTTTAACGTGAAAATATGAAGGGAGTCCCCAGAGACGGGTGACGTTGGTCCATATCAAAGACACAACTGGAAACTCCCGTTGACACTGCAGTGACACATCAGATTTGGGACTACTTTTTATTTTCGGCAGCCTTCGTTTGTGTCCATTATTTTTAAAAATATATCTTTTGTTTCTGTTTTTTGGGGGGGTACGGGTTATAAGAATAAACTTTTCACGTAATTACGTGATACTGAGCCTTTGTGTGTGCGTGTGTGGCAGCAATACGCTACCAAACTTTTCTAACCAACAGACTGAAATGAACGCTACGGTCACGTTCAAATGCTCGACATGAATGTAAACTGTCAATGACGACAAAATAATTAAAAAAAACAACAACAAAAAAAACAGCTTTTTTTTTTGTTTCGTTTAAATCTCCATTTTTTTCTTGGCCCTCCTGCAGTGTTTGAAGAGAGTGCAGATAGGAGGTCGTCAAGAGTTGGTCACCATTAAGCGCACCACAGAGTCAAAAAAACAAAAACACCTGCTTGTCTTCCAAATTCAAATGAAAAGAGAGAAGAAAAAAAAAAAACCCTGGCCTCCCTCAGAAAAAAAGCACACGATGGTCTTATTGCTGTGTCACCATGGAAACAAACAAACAAAGAAACAAACAAAGAAAGGAAAAAAAAACACTGTTGGCGAGGCCGAGGCCCGGCCGGGACGTTTGGGAGACGATCTATACCGCAAAGCTGCCATCGGGTCAATTTTTCTTGAAAATCGCTCCTCCCCCGGCCGCGCCCGCTCGACCAACACAAGTCATTGAAAACAACAACAGCAAAAGAACAAAAATAATAAACAAGCTTCAAGCCTAAAAGGTTCCAGCCCCCGGTAGTGACCTTTTTGGGGGGGCGCGGGGGGTGACTAGAAGCTGCCGTGGGGCGTTACCAGTGTAGTCGGGCCGAAGGGAGGCGGGGCGCCAAAGGGTTGGAGGAGGGGAGGTGCGCGGACCTCTCCTGGCACGCCCCCTGCTGGTTGGAAGTGTTTTTGGTTAATGTTTCGAGTGGGTGGGTGAGAGGGCAGGTGGGCGGGGCAACCTGAGCGGGGAACCGGGCTTTGGGGGCGGGGTCAGGGCTGGGCGGCTCACCGGGGCACAGAACGCAGCAGTAAAGTCTGCCCCCCGTACTCCCTTCCACAAGTCTCTCGCTTTACATGGAGCCATCTTTCCATTTCTATAGAAATCTATACAGACACTCAGCGGCCACTACATTAGGTACACCTGCACAATCTAACGACACTGCATCCACTAGTCAGCGTTTACAGAGAATACAACGCTCTGTCTCGAGTGGTATTTTATTTACTGTGCTACAAAAATCTGATATGAGAAGAAAAATTATTTTTTTTTTTTTCTGACAAAAGAATATTTTTTTTTAGAAGAAAATAGGAGTATTACAACAACTAAAGAGTTGTAATAATAAAAGAAAAAGACAGCATTTTTGGAGGGAAAAAATGATGAGAAGAAATGAGAAAAAAAGAAAAAAAAACAATTATGGTAAAAATATGTTTTAAAGTCCGTTTCGAGAAAAAAAAGGGAATTTTACGAGAAAAGAATAGTGATGATACAACATGGGAGTTGTAATTTTGCAAGAAAGGCATTTAAAAATATATTTACATTAATAAAGAGGAAAAAGTCATATTTTATGTGAATTAAGTCGCATTTTTTCTATAAACCATTTTAATTTTATGAGAACATTAGGACAATTATGAGGGGGAAATGTTAGAAAATGACAAGAAAAAAGTCGCAATTTTATGTGAAATTTCAATATTTAAAAGATGTCATAATTTCTTGTGAATTTTCTTGTAATATGACAAGAGGTAATTCTTAATTTTAAGAGAAAATATTTTATCTTAAATTTGTAAAAAGTAATAATCATAAAAAGACAATTACAATTGTACAGAACGTGATTTTACCAGAACGGTCTGATTATTATGACTGATAAAGAAGGACAATTCGGAGAAATAGAATTAAAATAATGTCATGTCATAATGTTATTGCAATTTTGGGGCCAGTTAACCAATTAATACCACTTGGACAGCATTATTTTCTCTATAAAGGCTTTTGTATTGTATTTGTGTATACATCCATACATAGTCAGTTTTGCATATTATATATACAAAAAAAATGTATATACTGTATGTATACACAAAGAAATATACATCTATATTATCTATATACTTACTTTTTTGTCTTTTTTTTAAAAGAGCACATGTAGGAAAATACAATACAAACTATAAGGCGAGAAATAGACTACACTGGCAAATATAGCGATTTTTTTTTGTGTGTGGGTTTGACATATTTTGAGCCTTTCATATATACATTTTTTTGTTAGTTTTTTTTACAAGGCCTAACATGATGCACCTATTTTCGCAAAGATGTCGCCTGAAGTGGCCGACAGAAGTGCCTCCTCCGTCAACAGTGACCGTCGTTTGTAACCTTAAAGAAGGTTTGGGCAGAGATTATTTCTAATGTTGTTCTTACAAAATAGGAATGACTGTTGAACAGCGTTGAAAAAAATAAAATAATAATAATCTCAAAGGTGACAGAGCTGCTGCAGATGAATGCCGATTCTGCCATTTGGTAACCATATTTGGCATTTTAAAATAAAAAAATAAAAAATGTGGTCCAACCAGAACCATTTGAAACACTCGGAGGAAGCACCCTCCTCCTGCATGCTCTGCTACATCGCTTCGCTACTGAGACAATAGAGTTGCGAAAAGGCCATAGTAGTCCATCCACACCATAGGGTGTTATAGTGTAGTGGTCAGTAGTGTGGAGTAGTGGTGAGGCAACCCAACCCCCCCCCCCCCAAAAAAAACAAAATTGACAAATTGGAACGATACATAATCCAATTGCTAGTGTGCTCTGCGGCAGCTCTGTGACTCTTCCGGCTTGTTTTTGTCCCCCGAATGCCTGAAATTCAGTGCCACCGGTTGACTCGGAGAGGATGAGCCGAGCCTCAGACTAGCTTCTTGTAGCGCGAAGACTGAAAATGGCGAGAAGCAGGCCGAATGTGGCTTTTTCAAAACGCTAGAGGATTTCATTAGGCCTGATAACATCATTTCCCCAAGTCATTTTCAAGTTACTGTCACAATATCAATAAAAAAAATACCAATGTGCTTACTAAAAAACTGTTTCCATGTTTTGCTAAAATGTTCAAAAACGACTTAGCCAATTATGCTATGAGGGTAACGATCTGTGTACGACAGCTGTGTTCAGGATAGTAGCAGAATGTTAAAGTGGGTCCACTCCATGCAACACAGATGTGAAGCAGTTGTGTTTTGTAAAGAAAAATTCCGAAAGTTAATTTTTCCCCCCCCCCCCAAAAGGAGTTTCCTTCACTTTCTCGAAAGGAATAACAAATTAGATCGTTTTCATTTGATGTTTAATGTTTTAAATAGAATGTGCAGTGTTCCCAGTGCATTTTAGTGTATGGAAATATACTGTATATAAATTAACACATATAAAATGAACTAGTTTAACCCGGAGGGGGAAGAAAACTCAGTTAGCGCCGTACTTACTGTTTTTCATTTGAATGTTGTATATGTGTAGCCTAGAAGTGCTTTTCATACAAATGTTTTCCATAATTATCCATAATCAGGTTACATCGGCGCCGGCCCCCAGTACCTCCGAAAACAGCATACAATCCAGAATCGGACAAACTGTTATGATATAAAGGGGGTCCAATGACCCCTTATACAGTACAAGGATTTAAGCTTTACTTACTTTTTCTTTTAAACACAGTGCTATTATTCTGAACACAATTGTAGCTTCTGTTATGACAATAAATACGAGTGAATTGTACAAATGAAATGACACTTTAGAGGCTTGTTAAGGTGCTGTCGTTACATTGGAGAACCAGGCTAACTGGTTCTTCTTCACCTCTCTGGTGCTAAACTCAAATGTTTCCTGAATCTGGCGCTGGATTGAGCTTCGCTGCCTATTTTGCTTGTCCTGTGTGGTGCGGCAGGCTAATGAGGTCCTGAAGTTGTGTACGGACTGCGGAAACTGACGGAGGTGATGTGCATACTTTAAGGCCTTTGTCTTTGTGTTATTGCCACGTGGCGATGACACACAGAGCTTTTTGTTGTGTTATCGTCTGACGCACACATACAAACACATACGCGCACACATACGCACAGATTCCCAAATCCTGATTAACAAGTTAAAGCTATCCATCTCACCACAAAAGTCCCCCACTGCTGTCTGTGAGCCTGCAGCTACACTGGCTAAGGGGCTGGTTGGTTGGTGGGTCCTTGTTTTTTTATTGGTGGGTTGGTTGGTTGTTGCTTTTTTATTGGTGGGTTGGTTGGTAGGATCACTAGTTGGTTGGTTGGTTGGTTGAGTGACTGGCTGGTTGGTTGGTACAAGAGAGAACAGGTTGAGGTGGGGTCAGGGCTTCCAAAGGCTTGAGTGGCATTCATCTGGTTAGCGCCTTTGTGGACTGCTCGGACGTGGGTCGTGGGTGCACGCAGTCGTGGTGGCGGTCTGGAGGTCGGTCGGGGGCGGGGGTTGGGGGTCAGGTGGGTTGAAGAAACTGGATCGACTGGCCACGGTAAGTCTAACAGTGGTGTGGCTGCAGTCTGTGGGAATGTGGGGCCGTGTAGCTGGTGTCGCTGGAGCTGCTCTGGAGGCTGTAGTGGTCCTCCTCCTCCTCCTCCTCCTCCTCCTCTTCGTCCTCCACCTCCTCTCCCTCGGGGTCGCTGATGCTCCCCACGCTGTCTACCTCGACAGGGGTAAAGTCCATACCCTCGATGTCCACCTCTGCATACACAGACACAAAAAAACCCAAAGAGGACAAACTCTTTAATTCCATCCCTACAGTGAAAGGGGCGGCACGGTGGCCGACTGGTTAGAGCGTCAGCCTCACAGTTCTGAGGTGCGGGGTTCAATCCCCGTCCCCGCCTGTGTGGAGTTTGCATGTTCTCCCCGTGCCTGCGTGGGTTTTCTCCGGGCACTCCGGTTTCCTCCCACATCCCAAAAAACATGCATGAATTGGAGACTCTAAATTGCCCGTAGGCATGACTGTGAGTGCGAATAGTTGTTTGTTCCTATGTGCCCTGCGATTGGCTGGCAACCAGTTCAGGGTGTACCCCGCCTCATGCCCGATGACAGCTGGGATAGGCTCCAGCACGCCCGCGACCCTAGTGAGGAGAAGCGGCTCAGAAAATGGATGGATGGATGGATGGACAGTGAAAGGATTTTTAGGACTACTTGGTTTAATCAACAAACCAAGATGTACTGACTTAAGGTCCTGTATGTCCAAGCACTGTTTTCATCATGCTGTATATAGAATAATCCCCTATTGGAGATTACCGAAAAAGGTCCATAATTGTCTATATTAAAAGTTTAAACCAGGGGTGTCAAACTCCTTTTTGTCACAGGCCACGTCATAGTTATGACTTCCCTCGGAGGGCCGTTATGACTGTGAACCCATATGAAGGAATTACAACGTCATATAATGCGATATTCACAACAAATTGATGAATAACTAGTAAAATCAGAAACCTATAAAAACATGTTTTTAACAACTACATTTTTTTCAAAGCAGGATTGGAAACAATTGGTAAGAATTGCAATATCTCAACATTATTACACTGGAACACAATTAGCAATTTTGATTTACTTTCGCGGGCCATATAAAATGATGTGGCGGGCCGGATCTGGCCCCCGGACCACCAGTTTGACACCTGTGGTTTAAATCGTTAATATGAAGCCGATTATGATCTCAATTCACTAGTTTTACATCTTTACACTTCAAAATAAATGGCTTATAGATTATTTGATTTTTGATTTTTTTTTTAAATCCACGTAGCAAAGACTCTTCCACTAATAACCCAGGCTAAACTAAACTCCTCCTCAACATACAGAGATCTCTTAGTCAAGATCTATCACTTCTACAGTACAGCACGCCTGCTCGTGCCAGTAAAGATTCCCCCGCAGCGAAAATCTTAAACCAGAAAGACAGATTTTTTGTTTTATGGGGGGTGGGGGGGGGGCGTACTGCCAAGTGGTAAACCTTTAACATCACCTGAGGACAAGGTCGAGGCTAATTACCGAGTCACTTTCCACTTAGGTTGTGAGGTCCACAGGTCAGAGACTAGGCAAGAGGAATGCAACTGAGGTGCTGGAACCAACAGATATGTTGTCAACATGTGTTTCAGGCACCTGTAGGTCATGACTGACATATGGAGGTCAGGCTCAGACCACCCTTGGCCTGGATTTCCAACCAACACTGCTCTCAAAAGCCTGTTCAACTGTTTATATATTAGGTATGCAGGTATATACCCCAAGTCGCCGTACCTTGCTCAGAGTCGGAGGAGATGGTGGAGCCCATGCTGTCAGTGCGGATGCGCTCCACAGATCCAGACACAGAGAGCTGCTCGAGGCGACGTTTGAGGTAGCGGTGCTCTCTCTGCAGCTGCTCCTTCATGTTTAAAGCCTTCCTGTCCTGCTCTTCCAGCTTCTGCAAACATACACCGACAAAGGCCACTAAATCAATAGATGTTGGGTGACTTGGGTCCAAGCTAAACTTAAGTTTGCATGAGAAATGTGCGCAACATTTCCTGGAGCTAGAGAATCAATTCAAACATGTAATGTTCAAAGTAAGGTAGCGACTACACAACAGTTACTCGTTCCGTACAAAAAGATTGATACCAGTCGATTTGTCCCACTCATCCCATAAGCCGATGACCTGTCAGTTGAAGATCGTGACAGACGATATTCAGGCTATTTTTGTAATCACCATTTAAAAGCTACCCAAAACTGAAACGCAATCAAATCAGTTTTGTTTTTACGTCAACCAGGCCAAGTTACAAAAGAATCTATTTAACAAGCGCATTTCAACATTGAAGAAGGAAGTGGCCAAATGACCAAGCATAAAAAAATAAATTTACTGTGCTTTGCCTCAGCGTGGGATTGGATCGTGTTTGTATTTGAATGTGTTATTGTTTTTTTTGGGTGGTGGATTAAAGAGCATTTTCTCACTAAGAAGGCTCTTTCGAGGTCAGACGACACAACGGCAATAGTCTGGGTATAATGTTTACACATAGACGGCATGCATAATAAACAGGAAATGAAGGGTTAAAACTGGATTTTCCCCCGACCACACGCCACTGCTGCTTCTGCTGCGGGTAAACAGAACAAACGCTTTCTCTTCATCTTTGCTTTTAAGCAGACATCTGAAGGTTTTAGCCCCCCCCCCCCGACCCCCCCAAAAAAAGACTGGTATTTGGAACTCCTCTGATTGAAGTCCTACTACCTTGCCTAAAGTTCCAGCTGAACAAAAAACAAGCTCAAAGCAATAGGCTTCACCGTGGGCATGGTGTTCTTCTTTTGTACATATCCTTTGGAAGTCTGTCCAAAAATTCAACCTTCATATCATCTGACCATAAGGCATTTTCTGCAAGAAAAACACTGCACATCCACAAAAGTGTAACTAAAATATAAGAGGGAAGTATGGGGTCGAACCCAACATCTGACTGACAAAATAATAATGACATTGTAGTGTCTCGTTTGTTAAGGGTCCTTCAGTACCTTGATGTGCATCTTGGCCCTTTTCAGCAAGCTCAGTGTGGTGTGTCTGGTACTGTCTGGACCCAAAGGCACCAGCTTCTTCAGCTGCTCCAAGTACAGCCGTAGTTTGGCGCGTCTGCAATCACACAAGTGGAGGGTGAGTGAGTAACTATCGAAGAATAGTAAAGAGAGATTTGTAAAGTTGTGACCCTGAAGGGCCTTTACAAATTATTCTGTTCTAAGACTTGCTGTCCTTGTCTCGGGAAAATCAAAAACACCCACAGAGGAAGTGAGACTCGTTACTACACGATCAGGAATGATTCCCTGCGGATTTGCATGCTTGTCCTTAAAATGCATGGACCTACATTCGCGCTTCTCAACCTGTTCAAGGGTGCATTTACACCAATACTTTCACTGGTTAGAATCAGTTGATGAGTTTCTTAACCTAATCCATTGACCCCCTGATTCATTTTTATTCCTACGTAAAACAAAATGTGTCCCAACAAACTACGGGGCAGCGCGCCCTTCTCTTATTGGTCAGCAGCAGTTTCAATGAAGTAAAGGATGAAGGTTTTGTGTAAGCCAAGTCAAAAATATCATGTGTTTATGCACTACCTCTGTTACTTCACCACTAGGTTCTTCACATTCATTTGTCAGATCGACGACTGGGCATGATGATTTTGAGTTTGGGCCGCTTTCTCACCATAACCGTACTGTATCAGAGATTGTCTGAAAGGCACAGTTAATTAGATTTTAAACTGTACCTGGGTTCAATTACTGGCTTCATACTTGACCAAAGGAACATCACCAAGGGGGAAACAAACGCGATGAAAATGAACTACAAGGGTGCAAGAGGAAAAACACCCTAAGGGTTCAGGGCCTGCCTTGTTGAACAGAAATAGGTTCAAGCTGGCCGCCCAGTAGAAGTCTACTGGAGAATCTGCATGCAGCAACAAGGAGAAAATAATATACAGTGGGTACAGAAAGTATTCAGACCCCCTTAAAATTTTCACTCTTTTTTATAATGCAGCCATTTGCTAAAATCATTTAAGTTCATATTTTTCCTCATTAATGTACACAAAGTATCCCCATATTGACAGGGGGGGGGGATTGTTGACATTTTTGCAGATTTATTAAAAGAGAAAAACTGAAATATCACGCAGCCATAAGTATTCAGACCCTTTGCTCAGTATTTAGTAGAAGCACCCTTTTACGCTAATACAGCCAGGAGTCTTTTTGGGAATGATGCAACAAGTTTTTCACACCTGGATTTGGGGATCCTCTGCCATTCCTCCTCGCAGATCCTCTCCAGTTTTGTCAGGTCTGATGGTGAACGTTGGTGGGCAGCCATTATCAGGTCTTTCCAGAGATGCTCAATTGGGTTTAAGTCAGGGCTCTGGCTGGGCCATTCAAAACCAGTCACAGAGTTGTTCTGAAGCCACTCCTTCATTATTTTAGCTGTGTGCTTAGGGTCATTGTCTTTTTTGAAGGTGAACCTTCGGCCCAGTCTGAGGTTCTGAGCACTCTGGAGAAGGCTTTCGTCCAGGATATCCCTGTACTTGGCCGCATTCATCTTTTTTTCAATTGCAACCAGTCTCCCTGTCCCTGCAGGTGAAAAACACATCCACAGCATGATGCTGCCACCCCCATGCTTCACTGTTGGGACTGTATTGGACAGGTGATGAGCAGTGCCTGGTTTTCGCCACACATGCCACTTAGAATGAAGGCCAACAATTTCTATCTTGGTCATGTGGGCTTTCATGTGTCTTGCACTGAGGAGAGGCTTCCGTCAGGCCACTCTGCCATAAAGCCCCGACTAGTGGAGGGCTGGAGTGATCTCCCGACTGCATATCTGGAGCTCAGCCACAGTGATCTTTAGGTTCTTCTTTACCTCTCTCACCAAGGCTCTTCTCCCCCAATTGCTCAGTTTGGCCGGACGGCCAGCTCTAGGAAGGGTTCTGATCGTCCCAAACGTTTAGGGATTAAAAATCTAAGGATTATGGAGGCCACTGTGCTCTTAGGAATTTTAAGTGCAGCAGAATTTTTTTTGTAACCTTGGCCAGATTTGTGCCTTGACACAATTCCGTCTCTGAGTTCTACAGGCAGTTCCTTTGACCACATGATTCTCATTTGCTCTGATATGCACTTTGAGCTGTAAGGTCTTATATAGACAGGGGTGTGGCTTTCGTAATCAAGTCCCATCAGTATAATCAAACACAGCTGGACTCCAATGAAGGTGTAGAACCATTTTAAGGATGATCAGAAGAAATGGACAGCACCAGAGTTTAAATATTTGAGTGTTACAGCAAAGGGTCTGAATACTTATGACTGTGTGATATTTCAGTTTTTCTTTTTTAATAAATCAGCAAACATTTCAACAATTACGTTTTTTTTCTGTCAATACGGGGCTCTGTGTGTACATTAATGAGGAAAAAAACGAACTTAAATGATTTTAACAAATGGCTGCAATATAAGAAAGAGTGAAAAATTTAGGGATTACCTCCCTGTCTGTCCTTAGTCCATTCAAATTTGTTCATAAGGACCTTTCAAATCCTCCATTAGTCAAGCTTGTCCATGAACCATCTCTTTGTTCTGAGCAAGCCTCCCCCCACCCCCCTCCCTTGTTCCTTTGGCTAACTCCATCTGAACGCTAAACAAATTCCAACAATGGAAGGTCTCCAATGGCCATTGCTAAAACTACAATAAACCTAATCAGGGAGATGAAGCTCTGGAAGAGGGGCTGCATATGGACGAGCACTCACTCTTGACACAAGCACAGTCTTTTCCCTGTTTGGTCTTCAGGAAGGGCGTTGCCAGTGTGTTGCACGCAAGTAAGACCTTCTCAGAAGCCCAGTCTGTTTCGTTTTCAGGGTCAGCCAGAGACCACCAGCGAGTCTCAGGGACCTAATAATCACATCTCAAATCCAATCCAGTTAAATGTGGTTTGACTGTTGCAATAAAATTATGAAATGAAAACTTGTTGAAAGTCCTTTAAACGGTCTTTACTTCTCTACAGGTGCCTTTGGCATACCCTAGAAAGGGCGTGTGAAAGTTCTCTAGTTCTTTTATTTCCCCTTCTCCCAAGGGGGAGTCGCAATCCCCCTTCATCCGCAGACCACCCCCTCCTCCCCTTTACTCCACTCTGCCAACACCAACACACCCTCGTCCCATCGGAAAACAAGTGTCTTCAGAGGACATGGGCGGGGGCTCCACCTCCAACCTGCCCCAGTCACAGCCACATGAAGCACTTGGACCTCAGCCAGGGGAAGCAGGCAGGAAAGAGCCGGGGGTCTGGAGCAAGGAGGAGCGGGGGTTATTGGTGTTTTTCTGGAAGGGAGCGGGGTCCGAGCGAGTCAATGACTTTCTCTCTGCTTGAAAAAGGGGCTCTTTCAGTGCAGTGTGCTCAGCTGCACCAGGCAGCGCTCCATACACATCATCTAAAGGGTAACTTGAGCCAGTGGGCAAGATTTTTGCACCCCACTTCCCACTTCTCTTGTAATGAAAAACAAAAACAAGGCGTTGCCTCGTACACTCTGCCTGACTGGGACATTTTTTGACGACATACTCACAGAAACACCTAACCTGCATGCAATGCTAACCGCATAATTTCGCTGGCATGTAACAACTGGAAATGTGGACAGATGCACTCTCGCCATCACTTTTAACCACAGATGGGCTGCTAAATTTCCTTGATCCACTACGGGATGAAGACTTTTTTTATACGCTGGGAGGATCTCGCTCTTTTGTTGTCCTGAACGTCTGTTTTCATGCCAGTGTCACACTGAGCAGAATAACGCTGCGATGGCGGAGCGAAAGTTGAGTTTGTGTCGTGTGTTGAGCTTTTTTAGACGGCAAATTAGTTCATATTGAATCAATAGTGCCTCTGCTGGTTGCAGTCAAGTAGTACATTCAATTTTGCTCCCGTCGATTCAAGACCCGATTAATCAGCAATCAGTTCAATAGAATTCAAATTGATTGGTATGCATAGCGCAAATTTAAACTCCTAAAATAATGTCATTGTCGGCACTATTTGCTACGCGAGCCTCCCGACACTTTGTTACTTCTTATTCTTTTCTCTCAGTCTAAATGTTTACGAGAGTCACACAATATAAAAGCTTCTTCGAGACAATGAGGGAAAAAAAGAAGAAAAAGGTACAACAATAGACTATGTTTACTTTGAAATGTCTCATGGGAGCACTGAAAAGACAGCTTGACAAGACAAAACAGACAAGCACATTTGCTCTAGAATTTGTTTATCCTCTGCAAAGAGTTAGTAATTAGTCATAATCAGCCCCACTATGGGCTGCAGTGGGTCAGTTTGAAAGGACTTGGCTTGGACGCTGGAAGAACATAGACTCGGATAATTGCACAAATGGCTGCTTCTTTAGTACGGTTGAGGGGTCCTTGTGGCGCATCTCTCCACAATGGAAGTCCGTGGGGTTGCTGTTACAGTATGTGGCCGTTTATCTATCCTACGTGATTACAGAAGGGGTAAAACATTGAAGTATGCCCCAAGGGGGACATCCTCTTCGAAACAATCTCAGGCCCATTCCTGTTCTGCAGCTTTAAATAATATCACGCGATCCTCATCAGCAGATCTGGCCAAGTCGTCATGGTATTATGATTGCTCCCACTAAAAAAACAAAAGGGACTGCAAAATCTACCAACAACAACAGACTGAATGTTCATTCTTAATGGAAAATGAACTTGAACTAGGGTTGAACTATTTTGGGTAAAGGTTTAGAGTTTTGCGCTTTTCTAACCTTCACATTTGACTTTGACTTTACATAGCTGCTTTTTCTCCCTGGAAAACAAACATAGTACATCCAGTTACATTGGAGTCCAACAACTGGGCTCATGGTGTACCTTAGATTGTACCATAAGGTTCCAAGTAGAAGCTCATCAAAGATTTCTTACCTTACATAAAAATAAAAATAGCTTTGAGCCTCACATTGCACTCTTGTTTTGATGTTGACACTCTGCATCCTGACTTTCAACAAGTCTGGGCAGGACCCCCGTCAAGCACTACATGTTTTGTTTGCTGTGTTATTGTGACTGCGTTAAAGCAAAGCTAGCAATGCGTCTGATGCGTATCTCTCAGATAAGACCTGGTCAAAGCTGGCACGTGCTCACCCACTGAGGAGACACACTCACTAGTTTTCCTCCAAAGTGCACAGTTCATTCGAGGTGGGACGTGACTCTAGCTCCCTTCCACCCCGCCTCTCTCACTTTGTTATTCCCAAGTCAAGCCCTGGCCATGTTTATCGGATGTCCACAAACAGCCGTGCAAAGTGTGGCACCGCCATGTTGTGTACGTGAAGGGGAGCAGACAGATTGCACCGTCTGGTCTAGATGGTTCTGAATCATTTCCAATTTGTCTGGCTTGAGAAGTGGCTGTTCTTTGACTTTGAGGTCATCAATACTGTCACAGTCAAAAGGAACATTTACAAGAGGATAAAGAAAACATAAGAACTGTTCGTTTTGGTCATTTGTTAACTTGATGGAACCACTTGAAAATGGCGCTGAGCCTGAAAGTTTTTGAAAATAATAGCGTTACAGTCTCTGCTTAATTGCCAACTACTGGTCTGGCATTCAAGCATTTTCAAACCTCATTCAAAAACCAATTACAAAAACTTGTCTTTGAAACATCCACCAACTGTTAGAATAGCACCACTTAATGCTCATGATACAAACATTTTTGAAATATTCAAATTATCTTTGACAACAGCGCTCAAACCAATCATTGCTCCAACTTGCAAAAGAAAAATCAAGACACTTTTGGCTTAACTCTGCAATTCAATTTGACATGGAGTCACATCTGCAGGGAGGCAACCACCTGACTGTTCTCACGTGCATAGTACCACGGGATGACTTGTGTCTGATCGCTGGCCTTCCCCATCCCCTCCCCCAGCCCCTCCCTCATTGAGACGCTGAGTGCCAAAACAAAGCCAAAGCAGTGAGCGGAAAAGGAACTTTCAAAACGAATGTTTTTTTGCTGAAACTGGAGCGAGCTATTTAAAGTGCTGACTTGCGCTCCAAGGTTACCTCGTACGGATCAGTCGGTTCTCACCGATTCGCTCGCAAGTTTGGTCCTTGGTCGTCGAATAACGACGACTATTTTAAGTCGACGGCAACTGCTGCGTTTGTGTGAGCTGTACCAGATGTGAACACGACCAGTTTGACACTGTCCTGGAGACAACAACTCTGCACAAGAGGGTGCAGTTGTAAGAAGGCCAGCCAGTGCAAACAACAGACCCTCAACCCTCACTCACCCGCTCGCTGCGCTGCTTAATGAGGCTGCTGCGGCCAAGCAAATTCCTCAGCCCATATGCGCAGGAATGAGTGGCTTGACTGGCACACAGCCAGTCCTGCTAAATGAAGGTCAACAGTCATCAGGACCCCCATTCCAGTGTTTCCTCACACCGCTTGCGGCTGCGGAGAAAAGAAAATTCCAGGCCTCTGGGGATCGATCCCGCAAAACAACATTTTAGGATGAGCGTCGTCTTGGCAGTTGTAAAAGCACCTGAACTTTATGCCGTCATACCACGAGATGCCAGCTTGGTTCAGCTCACCATGTTATGGTTTAAAAGCATTATCAAATAAAGGTAGAGCAAACTACAAAAACAGTGCAACGTCATAGGAGTGTGACACAGTGTAACTAACCAATGAAGTCAACAGAGACGAACATGTCCCCAAACATTTATTGATCTTTCTTGTTTACTGTGCTTCAGAATGTGTTTAAGAAAATGCATCGTATTAGACAACGTGTGATAGTTCGGCATCGGCCAATCAGCAAAATGCATTGTGTCTAGCTCCACCCCTTTGATAACGCACCACTGACGTTGGTGTCAAAACACTGTATGCCAAAAAACAATGGATGCACTGAGCCAAATCGTACCACTTGGTTGAAACTTTTCAGAGTTTCTACATATCAAGGGGAGTGGAAACACTTCTCATAATATGCTGCCCCCTATTGGTTTGGAGTGGGGAATAGAAAATATAGTAATTATGTAAAAATTATAATAATGATAAATAATGATACAGGGGGTCATTGGTTTACAACAGAGTTTGGTTCCTACAGCAACAACTTAACAGAATTTGTACGCGAGTGTGAACGGGCCGTAATCTATCACAAACATCTGCTAACTCAGTTGTGAAGTCCTAATTTTCAGTAAATATTTAAATGACAAACATTTCTCTGTCATAAAAATAAAACCATCAAATGATAAACAGTAAGTCGGGCGGTGACTCAGTATGCCTTCTTGTGCCATGTAATGACATATTCTTACACCAGTCCAGATTCTTAACTCACCTACGTCATAATTTGATATTCAACTTCATAGACTGACAGACTGATGCAGCAAAATGTGCTGATGCTTTACTAAAACTGAACCGTGGGATCAGAAGATATAATACATAGTACATTGTCCTTCAGGCTTTTTCCCTATCATGTTATTTATCCTATAGTGGTACAAAAATGTTGTTTTTGGCTTCCGAACAGAAAATGCTCCCCCGCCATACTCGGCATCTGGTGGCCTGTTTGGCAGTGAAAGTGAAGCCCCTCGCGTGAGTGTGGATCACCGCAGTGCATTTGGTGCAATTTGGGGTTGCCACTGTGGTGGTTCCACATCTGGCTGGCAGGTTCCTGCTGTGCACGTTGCACATATGGGTGGAGGAGGGCTTGGGGTGGTGGAGCAACCTACCCAGGGGCCAAACAGCCGTACAAACACACATACAGCGGGTCTTTCAGCAGCTCCTCATCAGTCTCCCTGTCACCCCGCAACATTGCCCTCAACGTGTTTAGATTTAACTCACATCGCATGTGCTGTCTTTGAAAAACAAGCGTGGACGTGAAAGTGGCCACGTATCCCACATGCACACAACTGTAGAGGTGCAGCGTGAGAGGCCTCTCTCGCCCTGATATGAAATGTCAGTCACACGGGGAGAAGACGTGTTTGTTTTCTGTCATCCACGTCCGCCCCACCTCTGAGACCAGCGACAACTGCGAGACGCGACAGATGTATTCACGCGTCCTCCACACAATCTCCTGACGGCAGCAACATGACGCTGGCGCTCACATGACTGTGCGTTGACACGCGAGCAGCGTTACTTCCCTCAGCACTCGAAACTTGGTGATTTAAGAACAAGAAAGTGCAGAGCGTTTCTATTGCTGCATGCTTGGGTATGCCATGTGAGCGCAAGTCATTTGACTTTTTTTTTTCCCTTTTCTTTTACGTACAATCCATGTGTGAGCAAGGATCTTTACAAAATCCCTTCCCCAACACAGGCTGCTTACACTGGTCTTAACAGGAAAACAGATGTCAAAAAGAAACTAAAGAGGAGCGCGTGCAAGCATTTAAAAACAAAACAACAAAAAAACAAAGAAAAGACAGGAGGTTCCCTATGTGTCTCAGAATCATTTCAGCACAATGTCAAATAACAGACTTGGACAGTAATTGCCTTCCGCTGTGAGCTCGCAGGAGTACATGTTGCACATGTTGGGACGGACTCGCATGGACAAGTTCTGAGAGCTTCATAAACACATTCCCCTGACATGGGCTTTTCTAATGCAGCCCTGTCAATGATTAGCACACAAGAATCCTGTGGCATGGCAGAAGAGCTCAGCATTGTTTACTGTAAAACAGGATTAGAAACCGTGGGGTAGGCTCCAATCAACCGGGGGGGGGGGGGGGGGGGGAATTGTAACAAACTTGTAATGTAAAGCAAAGGCACATACAGTAAACACATACTGTACAGTACAACCACTGAAGTTGAACTAGCAACATGACACGATTTCTCCCAAAATGACAATCTGTCAAAATCAATCAATCTGGTTGGAATGGTCACTTTAACCTGAGTACAACACACCATGAATTTTGAAAATCGGATGATAGGTTTCAGAGACATTGAGGTTTTTTTTGTCGAAGAGTCGGAAACACAGTATAAATTGATTATTTCTCAAACTATCTCCTGGACCTTTTGGTTTCATCTGCTAATCGGGGAACCCCTTTTTCGATTTGTTTGACAAGTTTCAGTTATTATGATTTTCCACCAATGAGCTTGTACAGGCAAAAATTCCGAGAGGTTCTCCAAGTCGACGAGTCAAAATGACCGTGACGTTTCAAATGCCGTCATTTGCCCTAAAATCTCGACTTAAATAGCGCAAATGGAACATCATTCGCGAGCAGTGTGGCCAGTAGAGGAGGACATGAATCATCAATTGTTTTTTCATTAATTAATTTGTTACGGAGGATTTTAGAGGCATTTGAAGAGCTCATTCCATAATTTTTTGAAAATTCCACAATGATCACGACTTGTCACGTTGCTAGTTTAACACCCATGAATGTCAAATTAAAAATGTTTTAGGAAAAATATGCTTCCAAAAACAGACAGAACTGTTCAGTTTCTGTGAGTATCAAAGGATTAAGTCTGTGTTTGGCCTTTTCTACAGCTTTTTTATTTTTTTTATTATTTTTTTTATTTAAAAAAAAAATAGAATGTCATTCTTCATGAGAACTGTGAGCATCAGACGATTAATTCTGGCCATGTTTGTCTTTTCCTGTGGCTTTTAGTGTCTGTGGACCACCATCATGCACAACGTCAGGCGAGATTTCAGAAAATCTAGCAAAACCACTTGGCGTGCCTCATTAATCTGTGTTTCGTTTGTATTTGTCTTTTGTGTGTGTGCGTGTGTGTGAAAATAACAAATAAGCCTTAACAATAAGTATTAAGAACTTGTGAAGAGAAGAAGATGAAGAAATAACACAGGAAATTTAAATCCAATTAAGCACATTATTTGAACACATAATACTTTCTTTTTATTTACCTGCTCTCATTTTGAAATTCACAGCCCTACTTTTATTTAGTAAATGAGACAACACACAGTTGTGCTCATATGTTTGATTACCCAGGCAGAATTTGTAAGATGGGTACAATTCTTTAAAGAAAACATGAAGGGCCAGGCGAAAGACATTACATTTTATTTTAATGGGATTCAAATTAAACTGTCAAGCATTTCAGAAAAGTATTATCATTAAACAAAACATAACCATCAAGCAATTAATGATGATTGTTGTTCAGTCATCAGTCGTATTTAAAAACAAACAAACAAAAAAAAACAATATTTCACAAATTCTGCCTGAGTATGTAAATTTATGAGCACAATTGTACATATATGCAGTCATGCATACCCCTGCCATATTGGACTGAAAGTGTAGGCTACACCTGATTTATAACCTCTAGGTGGCGGCATATTAGAATGAGAGTGTACAATGTTTTCATAACCTCTAGGGGGCGGTGGAATAGTTGAATGAAAGTGTACAGCTTTTTCATAACCTCTCGATGGCGGCATACGTATAAAAAGTGAAAGTTTTTTTTTTTTTTTCATTTTCTGCTATACCTATGTATAATGCGCACTATTGACTTTTGACCATTTTTGGGGGTCAAAAAATGTGCATTATACATGAGAAATTACGGTATGTTAAAACCTCAGAGGCTAAATGGTTTTTTTTCTTGTGATTGCACGCTTTCCGAAACAACCGCAAATGTTATGCGGTCACTGAGTAGTGTTAGCAATTGTCACCAATTGAGTTTGGTGACCTCCCGTGCATGAAAATTCTCTTTTCTGCAAAAGGCCCCTCTTACTTAACATTGCATTCTAGCATATGTGTGCATACTCTGCTGACCTGAATTTCAGGCTGGCTGCTGCACACATAGCGGCCACATCCCTCCCTTAGGCAACGCTCAAGAATGTCTCAGCCTCCGCCTGCATCCAAAGCAACCAGCTAGCTTTCCTCCCCGCTGTTAACCTCATATGTTCTTTCTTTATTTTCTTGGGACTTGAACGCACCCCTATGCAAAGCTTGCACCTTATTAAAGCGCAAACCACACTTTTACTCCCCCCTTTTTTTAACGAGCATCAGCTGCATGGCGGCCGTCTTGTTATCGACACAGACACATCATGTGCCCTACCATGCAGCGGTGACACCTAAGAGGCAGCAGGAGCGCATTGGCGAAATGCGCATAGCTCTCCGAGTGCGCAGGAGGACATACGAGCAAGGTAAACACGCCACAGGCCAGAGATAGCGTACGAGCCCGCCCTCTCTGCGGTCGCAGCTGGGCGTGACCCCAGCCATACGTGGCGCCTCTCAGCGTCCGCTGACCTCAGGGCAAAGGAAATTCCATAGGGGACCTCTAGTGTTGACATCCAGCTGTCGATTTTGTATTATTGTTTGCGCACATATGCCTTTCTGGCATCCCTCGCTGTACACTTTGTCCACATGCTATGCTGTCCTCCAGGCCTGTAAAACCAGCTGAAAACAGTCTTTAAAAAAAATTTTTACGATGAAATTCCCTGCAGCACGGTCAAGTGCAGCGCATATCAAAGGATTAACTTTGCACGTGTGAGCGATCTGACAAAAAAGCTTATAAAAGCGATAACATTCCAGCCAGTTCCAATTGAGTGCTCCAGCATTGCTAACAGGCTAGCAATAGCCGCTATCTGCTATATCCATTGTCACTTGTATCAAAGATAGACTTGGTTTTTTCCATATATATTTGACTATTAATATTGGTTAACTATTCATACGACCGATTACAACATGACTCAAAACAGCACCTTGATGATTCATAAATAAAGTTACACCTCAGTGGTGTTTGCAGCCTACAAATGCATGCAATGCATAACACTGTCGACAGTACTTGGATGGTCTTGACAGGTGAGCTTGTGGTTAGCATGTCTGGCTCACAGCTCTGAGCTACTGGGTTCGAATCTCTGCTCCAGTCTTCCCGTGTGGTGTTTGCACATTCTCTTTGGGTACTTCCTCCCACATTCAAGACACAGCCATGTTACGTTCCTTGAAGACTTTAAAGTTGTCCACATGTGTGAATGTGAGGTGAACGGTTGTTTGTGTATACGTGCCGTGTGATTGGCCGCAACCACTCTAGGGCATACCCCAACTGCGACCCTAATGAGCACAAGCGCTATGGAAAACGGAGGGATGGATGTGTACTGTCATTATTTCATATGTGGCAAAATATAAACAAATCGGAGGTGGGCCAGTCTCCCGCAATAGTTTGTATTTGACCTCAGAATGTCTGCCAGTAAGCACCCCACCTTCTTTAAGGTAGAAAACTGGAGGGAAAATGTATTGCACCTGTTTTCATGTGTTACTATTTCATTTAATGTATTTTAGTCCTCTGTGGCAGTACACTTGGATATGAAAATCAATTAAAAGACGTCATCTTGGCCCCTGGGAATGCACCCAGCACGTACGCAATACATCCCAAAGGTCCATTTTTTTTTTTTTTTTTTACACTTCCAAACAAGTGTGTGCAGCTGCATTTCTTTGTTGTGTGTGCAGCTGCATGACATTTGAAGCAGGATGCTCCCACTGTTTAACCGTTTTTATTCGAGGTGTCATTCAAGATGACTTTGATTGTTGATTAATCTGTGAATCGTATTCTTGATTAATCGTTTGGCTATCGATCAAGACAGCACATTGCATATGTTTCTTGTCTATTTGGGGTTATGTTTTACAATGCACATAAATCATTTGCCGTTGGGACAAATTAGAGTTCAACTAACCAAAAGTAGGCCCTACTTTATTTATGAAGCTGTTTTGTCAGTGCGTGGCAAAGCATCATAAGATTGGATTTTGCAAATAGCACATTACTCTGTCTGCGGATCACTACACCCTCATGAGGAATGACATTTGAGTAAGTTAACCACAAAGGCCACATGCGATAATGAGCCACATAAATGTCCCCCCCCCCCCCCCCCCCTACACTACCCCCAAAAATGCCTGGAATATCGCTGTGCTTCTCTACTGCTTCTTCATGTCACAAGTCCTGAAATGACCTCGACTCCAGTCCCGATGGCACGCAGTATGCAATCTGCATTTCAACTGTCAGGCCTTCCACCTTCCACATAAACAGCGGGTCACAAGAGAAGATTTATACTTCACAAGAGGAGGGACTGGCACAGTGTTGGCATAAAGGCCGGATAAGAGCGATAAAGGCCTTCTGTGAGAGAAGGGAAGGGTGAGTGGCGAGGGGGGCGGGGGGAACGCTGCTCTCCCGCTCCTTACTGCCTCAGGTTTCTGCTGACTCAGAGACTTTTATGGGGTGAAACGTAGAGGTGGAATGAGGAGAAGGTAACAGAAAAAGCAGATGTGGCCTGGAGAGATAGAAAAAGAGAGCAGAAATGAAGGAGGTGAAGTAACAAGAACGGCGTTACTCAGACACACACATGCATTCCATGAGGCCGGCTTTACTCAAGGGGAGATGACCCGTCCCCCCAAATAAGTCATTTATCACAGCTGGGAGTGGAAGATGCCCGGCGAGTTAATTTAATTAGAGGGAAGCTTTGAGTGCAGCCAAGTGCTCCTGAAGTAAATTTAAATTCAAAGTCCGACAGTTGTTGTACAGTTGCCGCGGTGGGATTTACAGTCGCACCATCGAGACGTACTATTCGGAAACTGAGTGAAATATACGGGGGAAATATGTCTTAAAAGTCACACAAAGACTGTTAAAAGGGTCAGGAAGTGATGCCAAGTGATATGTCAGCAGATCTCGCAAAAGTGGCTGAAATATTGAGAGACCACCGCATACATGGCACACCCCTGAACTCAGCGCATATATTAGAGCTCATTCATGGGATGAGTAATTGAGATTTGGGGGTAAATATATGTCTGAAGCGGCACTAAACTGAGTCCAGCCAACATCTTGGCCGATGCCATGTGAAATTTTTTTTTATCACAGAATAACTATGTGCATGTGTTTTGAGAGAAGAAAATCTAGATAATCCCAATGGGGTGTACCAATGTCAGCTGTTATGTGTATCGTCATTTTTTATCAAATTTACAATGCTTATTGTTTTAAAGTTTTACATTACATTGGTGATCAACCTATTTTTACAGTTAATTTGAAATAATTAGATTATCACGCCCTCGTCTTTTGTCATTTAATTCAGAGATTGTTTAAAGAGTGTTTAACATATCACTAAATCTGAGATTAACATTTTATAGACACCTTTTATAGTAGATTAAATATGAGTAATATATTACATTAGAACAACTTCGGGTCAACCAGTGTTATCGTCAGCCGTTAAAAAGGTTTCACTGTATACTCGGAGGATAACGAAAGTTGTTGGACAAACTTTGGACATCCCGCTTGTCATGTGCGCTGTCAGAAATGAAAGCAAGAGCAAACACGGGCGACGATAAAAATAAAGGCGTAAATCCGTGAGTCAATTGAGGGAAGCAGCACAAACAAAGCAGACCTTCAGCTTGACGCGAGTGGACTCACATTTCCAGTAAACAGGTGACATGCTGGAAAACAACCTTTGCGGCTTCACCGTGTCTCGGTGTCACAGGAAAAAAAAGGGAAGCGTGCGGCGAGGACTAGTCGTCGGCCTAAAGTCAGAAATAGGAAGGAAGCCAAGCCAGTAGAGACGAGCCACATGGCTCTATGGTTTCACAGCAATATTTAAGCTCATGCTAATGCATGCCGGTTGCAGAGCAAAAAAAAAAAAAGAAGAAGCAGCAAAGTCACCGATGAGATCTTTAAAGCAAGAGCGTTACAGCTGCACTCGGGCTGCAGCAGATAAGCGGGTCGCATCAGGTCACACGGCCCGGTCAGACGCTGCTGGCACCCGCCCAGCCTCACTCTGATAACAGGACATAAATACGAGCAGGCTCTCTTAAACTGCAGACAGCTTGGCGAGAGCCAGCCAGTCGGCTATTAATAATGTCAAGAAAATATTTGCAGAAGCACCTTAAAAAAAACACACACAAAAAAAACACTGCCGCTATCTTAAAATCTTCAACAAGCACTTTCTGTTGAAGGATTGTCCTTCTACAAATGTATCTCACAATTAAGATTAACGACAAGTTAGACTGAAATGACAGCTATTTTCCAGAATTGCATAAAGGTGAAAGCAATTACAAAAACACAGTGTAATGGCAACACGCCCAAAACCACCCGACAATCCTAATTTGGATGAGCACACCTCCTTAGACAGTCGCTTCCTGGATCCATCCACAAGGAATTTGACTCCGGTACTTTGAGCAACAACAAACAGCCACTTTGACAAAATATATGTACATTTAGGACATAAAAACACAAGTGCAGAGAGTCATTGAGCGTAATGTGGTAACGCTGATACAATGACAATAATACAAATGGTGGAGAGAGTCCTCAAGTACATTTATACCACTTGGCCTCATGCTTAACTAGAGCCAATCCAAGCTGACTTTGGGAGCCGGGTGCAATACACTCTTGGACTGGTCACTAGCCAATTGCAGGGACCGTAAGGACAAACAAGTATTCACACTCAAGAAGAGTCTTCAATGAAACTAACCTGCATGTTTTTGGAACAATTGGAGGAAAGGAAACCCACACAAACGTGGGAAGATCATGCAGACTCCACACAGAGATGTTCTAACGATTCAAACCCAAATCCAAGTTTTCTCACGGCAGCAACGACAGAAAATCATTTCATTTGTTTCAATCTAAATGTTGCAAAACATAATTCCATGTCAAAAGCAAATTCCCCTTCTGTCACATGCTATGGAAGTTAGCATTTCAACTGCAATAATGGTTGCTGCATGTGCTTAAAAAGGCTGATTGGTTTGGAGGATGACAACTGAAACGCCGACTTGATTTGAATCCTTGCATTTAACCATTAACACTAACCTGACTTTCATTTGTCACCTCAACAACCACGTGCACGTCGAGCACAAAGGATAGCTCAATGTAAGCGAACAAAGACGGTGAGTCAGGACTCAAATAGCAGCGCCACCCTGGAGTACTTCTAATGGGCGTAAGGGTCAGGCGGTTGAGGTTTTTCCTGAAATGATACCGGCCCGGCAGCAGATTAATCTCCGAGCCGGCCAAATACTTATGAAACTGGTTCAGCGGGAAAGCTGATGGCTTACGTTGCGTTTATGAATCAACAGCAGACTGACAACATCAACTGAGGCATCACATTGATTTGTTTTATGATCTTGGAAACTCGTCAAACAATCATTCTTCTTTCTTTCAATCTTTCTTGCTTCAAGCCAACTCTAGAACAGCAAAAGATTTACAATAGGGAAGAAAAAAAATAATAAATCACATCAAATCAAATCAATAATGCACATTTGATTCCAAAGCAAAACAAGCATTTGCAGCTGTCCAGTCAAATATTTGGGCTTGATTGCCTTAAATGCTTTCATGCTGACAACTGTAGTTTGAGACTACACGTACAGACAGTTGGACCAAGAATGTTAGGAAGTATTTGGACAGGACTTGCTTTTGTCAGGCTCTTGAAATGAATAAAAAAACAGATGCAGACATGATAAAAAAAAAAAGATACTTCTACCCCACTCAAACTGCAAAATGTAATTTTTTTGAAAACACAGGTCAGACGATGCTATTTTATTTTGACTTTGCATGTGTCGACTTGTCTGAGAGAGATCGCAATTTGTTGGATTGTTTCTTAGTTAGTTTCCAAGATGACACAAAGACTACAATCACATAACCTGCTGACAAACACCAGGGGGGGGGGGGGAAAAAATCCACTTTTTCTTCATTTATTTTCACGTTGGTGGAGGTCAGCACAATACTGAGTGCCTGTGATTGGTCATTTCAGTCAGGGGTTATAGTACTGTTGCACGCACTTAACACTCTACTGTTGAATGCTTTTTTTATGTAATTGGTGTGGACTTTGGACTTTGTTTAGACTCTGGAGCAGGCAAAAAATATCGTTTTTATAATACCAATGTCTATGTGTCATCAAAACTATAATAATGGAAGGAAACTGACTAACGTGGTATTACTGGTACGTGTTGACACGCGTGTGGACGTCACACTGCTTTTGTCCATACCCACACCCGTGGTCGGACATGAGGTAAGTGTTGTGTCTCAACACCTGCGGCGTAAATACACTTCTTCTCCGTCTTCTCTTGAAATGGAATATGCCCGTGCATGTTCACCTCCGCTCGGCGCGTCCAATCGCAGACATGTGACTAACTAATCCTTCAGCGTGGATGATTGTGTGTCACACACAGAGACGCACACGCATGCACGCACAATCGCTCGACCTCACACACCCTTTGCTGCCTCTGCTCACATGCTGATAGTCGCATCGGCCGGTTCCTAAACACTCTCGGCCAGGCGTTTTTTTTGCTTTTTTTTTTTTAAAAGAGTCAATGAGAGCAGCAAGTTTCATCCCATAATTTTTCACTCCAATGGAGCAACACTTCCATTATATGTACACACATTATGGGATTCACCTTTATTTCCACACAAGGAAGCGAAACCAAGACATATCTAATCAGCATGACACCCAACTCAGTGTAACTGATTCAATCTCTAGCTACTTTGAAGATGTTTGTGGCATCTGGCGTCTGCCTGCAGTCATTCACTCTACTGCTGGTTAAAGAGACAGACAAACACACACAGAAGAACCAGAAATGCCGCCTTTACCTGTGTTTCTCCAGCTCGTTGTGCGACGATCTGAAAGAAAACAGACAAAAGATGAGGATGAGTCTCAAAATATGATGTGCCCGTTTGGACAGACTACACACTTGACAGACATGAAGAAAATCATAGTTCATTCTGACATCATTGCCATGTGTACAAAAACAAACAAATAAACAAACTAGAAGGTACATATCACGGCCCCTGCCTTGCCCGCACACACAAATGGCATACATGCTGACCGTACAGCCGTGTAGATAACAACACGGCCCTCAGACGTCTGGAGGCCTAGACGCTGCAGAATTCCACAGCCTGAGGACTATTCCGAGGAGAGCCAGCACCCCCATCCCCCCATTATGATATGCCGACCCGGGAACAGCGAGGGCACTGCGGGGCCTCTTGTTGATGTGGCCGTCATGGATACCATGGCAATAAAAACAAAAACCGGGACAACAAAAAGTGTGTAGTGGGAGTGAGCTGGGAGCGGGTGACGGGCACACAACAAGCCCTTTCACATTTCGCGGCCGGTCTGAGGGCTCTTGTGTTGGCGAAGCAGCGGTTCCCACAGCTGTGTCGTCGAGCGCGAGGCATCTGTATGGCGACACCGCACCACGGGATTCGAGTGACCAAGTAGAAAAAAAAGTGCTGTCTGCTTAAACGCTTTATCAAGTCCCATCGCTCACGCAGACGTTTAAAGGTTCTGTAAAAGAATGGCTTGCAAATGAGCATGTGACCTGATGTCATGAACTTATTATATTCGGCAGTTCGCTTTTTCTCACGTCAGCCATTTCTGTTTTTGATTCCGTTCCCAGCTATCATTGTGATGGGGAACAATATCCTCTTTGATGCAAGGATCCCACAAAATTGCAGCATCAGAGCCTTGATAGAAGATCTGGAATTTATTTGTGTTATATAGAACCCAGCAAAGGTCGGATATTGCTGCAACTATGTTTGTTTTCACACAACAGCAAGGCATCCTGAAATTGAATGATGTGTAGTTTGAGGTATAAAATATGTGCTGGACAGTGACAATGGATGTCAACAAAACAGGGGGGGGGGGGCTTTTACAGGCAGTGTAAAATTGGTGAAGAAAATTTAAACAAGTTCGTTAAACAAGGAGTTTGCATGCACCATACGACAGGGGTCCCCACCAATTGGCAACAAGCTATTTGGTTGCGGTCCGCAAGGACAGACTGAACAAAAATATACTTTATTGATCATCTGAGTCTGGCAGAAGTTTTATTTTGAAAAATCAGGTGCAGTCACCTCTGCCTCTGTTTCACAAAAAGCTCTTTTGAGTGTGGCAATTTTTGGTAATTCCTCCGCGCTGTTGTGGTATGCTTACAACTCCGGGGGAAACAAGAGAGGGTAAAAACAAGTCTGGTGCAAGAGGCCAAGTGGGCTGATGTTTCTCACAAGAGTCTGGAATAAAAAGGAATAAAGGAGTACGCAGGTGTCTGTTTCAGCCACCACACCCACCTGTCACTTTGCCACACATGCCCCTAACCCATTCACACACATAATTGTGTTGTGCTGTCAGACAGTACCAGAGGAATGTGGATGAGCATAGATTGTCGGCCAAAGCTAGTGGCTTCGAGTGTACGCAACTACACGCCTCATAGAGTAACAGTAGAGTCATGTGTGCGCATGTGTTGAAACAGTTACTACGGAAAGCAAAAACACCAATAATAAGAATAACAAAAATACTGATATTGTCATATTTGATCAACTTATAAGTAATACTACTACTATTATGTATCCGTGTCATTTCTGCAGCGCTTGTCCTCATTAGGGTTACGGGTGAGCCGGAGCCGATCCCAGCTGACTTTGGGCGAGAGGCGGCATATACAAGTAGACAAACAACCACTCACATTTACACCCATGGACAATTTAGGGTCTTCAATCAACCTAACAACATGCACGCTTTTGGGAATGTGTAAAGAAGCCGGAGTCCCTGGAGGAAAGCCACGCAAGCATGGGGACAACATGCAAACTCATACAATATTTGAAAAGAAGAATGCGGGTTAGGGGTGATGTTTTGGGAATTTGGGAAGAAACCAGTGTAGTCAGAGAAAAGCGCCCCCATTGTTATTATTATTATTATTATTACTAACAATAAATATATAATAAAATGTGCAACGGTGTGACATATCAATTATTTTATAAAATAAAAAAAATATGCTACAATTAAAGAATCCCATTGCAATTACATCTGTATGGGGGAAAAAATGTAATGTAGAAAAATGCAGCTTTACAGTTGCTTGTTTTCAAAAACAAACAAAAAAATCATATATTATTATTAGATGTGTACAGTTGCGCAAATAAAATTACGTACCCTGGCAGAATTTGTAAGGTGTTCACCATTCTTTAAAGAAAACCTGACTGATCAGGTAAACCTCCGAAATTGCCAATATTTCACAAATGCTGCCAGAGTATGTGAACTTGAGAGCACAAATGGACGTGTGAATATTGGTGGCAGTCAGCATCAATCTTGATTTCTTTTTCACAGGCAACAAGTGCACAAACAGCATGCCATGCATCAAGGGAGGGGAAGTAAGAGTGTGGCTCCCCCACGAAGTACTGGGACCCCTGTGTACTATACTTGCATTTAGCATGCACATACTATAGAGAAGAAGAAAAAAAACACATGAAGGGATAGTTGCAGAAGGTAGGTCCTCTGCATGGGGGGGCTTTAGGCGTGTGCGTGGATGTGAGTTGCGTGTGTGAAAAGAGAAGGGGTGGGGGGGGGGGGGGGGGTTGCAGAGCCTAGTTGACAGTGTACGCGTGGCAGTGTTTATTAGAAACCAAAACAGAGAGCCCAGCCCAGCCCCAGGCAGCAGAGAGATGGCAGTGTGCAGGAAAACAGCGACTCCTCCCTCCCTCCATCCCTCCCTACCCCGGCCTGCAAGCTCTCACACCAACATGCGAAGAAGAAAAAGGAAAACACAGAAGAGGAGCACGTAGACGTACCTATTGTTCGGACTTTTTCTGCTTATTGGCGAGCTTTTCGTCTTCTTCCTGGAGAAGTCGCTGCTGTAGGGTAAAACCGAGGCGTAGCCGTGCTCTGCCTCTGTGGACACAAACAAATACAAACGTGCATTTTTGAAAAAAACCCAAAACATAACAAAAGACGAGTCATGTTTCATTTTAAAAAAAAAGAAAAAGAAAACGCAACCGCCTGCAATTTTTACATCTGTCATGATGTTACAAGCTGATGTCACTGTTGTTTAGCCATTGCTTCTCCAAAATACAGCATTCAACCAACACGTGACACACAGTTTTACCTGGGAATATAGCAAAAAAAAAAAAAAAAAACATATTATATTTGACATCCATGTTTTTTAAAAAATAAATACATTTTAAAAAAGCTGAAAATACCGGCACCCATCGCTTGCTCCACGTCCTATTGTCTGTACACAGTGACATCATATCTGCACCATCAAAATGTCAGCTCAAACTTCGTTTTTGTGCCAAGCATATACAGCCACACAAGTCAGCACTTGTACTTAAAACTTTAATAATTGCTGTCTTCACGTATATTTAGCTTTAAATACCTCTGTCTCTTCTCTCCAAGTACTCTGCAGCCTCCAGCAGAATTAGAAGCGAATTAAGTTCCATCTTGTTTTTGTCTTTTAAAAAAAAAAAAGGAGACAGTATATACACAAGTTTACATAAAGTGTTGGAATGTAAATGTTTAAAACAAAACAAAACAAAATGTTTCAGTCCGGTGTATGTACGACGGTATAAGCAGTTCTGAGTCTTAGCGAGTCCAAACTACAGTAGCAACAACCTACAGCACCTAAAACTCAGTGCAGTGAATGATGTCACCCATGTCCAATAGGAAAAACGCAAAGGCGGGCTTTCAGCGTGGATTTCAGCCAGTGAGCGAGAGAGAGGCGTTAGCGTGGAATTTGATTGGCCCGACCCCGGTTAAAGTAATCGGGGACATGCCCTAGCAACAGTCCGCCTTCTTGCACATGGTTGGTGTGACGTTTAAAAAAAGCGACCTATGATTGGTTAGAAGCGTTTGTGGGCGCTTCTCACAGCTCAACTGGCCACTGTTGTTTTGGTTACCAAACTTCTCAGGCGTATACGTTTGACTTCAGACAGGAAGTAAACCACAAAGGCCGAAAAGTAAAAAAATATATATTTTATAGCTCCACATTTTAAGCGTTTGTAGCGAGACAGAGAGTTAAAGTGAATAGTTTCTTCATTCCTGGCAGACGTTATTATGAATGTTTTGTGAGAGGCCATTGGGTTTAGGAGTGCTATGGGCTATATTAACAACATGCATTGTTATTTAGCATAATGCCTCGGAAGTACAATGTTAATGGGAAGGTGCAGAATAGTTCACATAAGTTTCTAATCCAAAGGTAGGCCCGACATTGTATCTCTCCCTCCTGTTCCAGGCACGATGCTGTTTTAATTGAATGTGCGCTGTGAAGTTGGGGAGCATTTTGTGATGATTGCTTGAAAATTATCCACAAGCATTTTTTTTTCTATATTTGGAAAATGACTCCAGATGACATTGCATTTTATTTTCCGATGCTTGGCTGATTTAAGTCTGAAAATACTAATGAGGCCGTGAGCCACTGTCACAAAAGTCAATATTTTGGTCTAATTTGGATTGTCGTCATTGTGTCGTGTGCAAAAGCCTCTGCTGTGTGATAAGCATGCAGATTAATAGTGGGAGTGTGCACGAGTGACACAATCTCCACAAATTATTGGGAGAGCATGAACCAGCTCAGCCCTAGAGCATGTTTAAATGTGGGTCGCTCTGACCGGCAGATGTTTGTGGTGCTTCACATTGTTGCTGTACATTCTGAGAAAATCCCAGAGGCGCTCAGTGTAAAGTAATAACAAAAAAGCACATTAGGAGCAAATATTTTTAGGCTGCACCTTTCTGTGCAGACTGCTCAGGCGGCAAGGCTTCTTTGACAATGGTAAATGAATGTTGTCGTTAATTTTAGCCTTCATAAATGTTTGCATGACAGGGGTGCAAATGTTAAATATTCTTAGCTAAAATACTATAATCAGTGGCAGTCCTAGCATGAATGGGGCCCTGTGCAAGACCCCCCTTTAGTACCCCCTCCACAACCCCTCACCCCACCCCCCAAACCACAGATTTAAAAAAAAGACACCGGAGTGGATCTTATATATTTTTTGAAATATATTGAATGATAAACAAGTCAGAATACAGCAACAGCAAAGAATATTTAGAATTAAGGAAATAAACAAAATTGGAAAAAAATAAAATAAATCTTGCATTGCACAAATTGAATAATATAAACTCAGCGAACTTTATTGCAATAGTAAGATAATGAGCTGAGGATGGCTGTGCATCATCCTCATTGGCAGAAGAGGTTCCAAAATATTTGATGAGCGCTCCTAATATCGCATACAAATACAATACGTTATTAATTCAGCTATCAATGAATTAAATGGAATATTATCGATAAACAGTAAAACAGGGGGCCCATTTAAATGCATATTGAGTATTTAAAATGTTTAGTAGACCTACACACTAACGACAAAATGTTTCTAAGAATACTAACTTACTTCTACTTTCACGCAAACATCTGCTTTTATTTTGGAAAACAACTATCAATATTTTTGCCTTTTTTTCTGACATGCTATGGGCCAAACCGGTATCTGAATCATAATCAATTTATGTTTGCGCATCTTCCGCATTGTCAGTTTGAAATAATACCCTGTTTTTGAATAAAAGGATGGAAATTAAAAAAAATGTTTTAGTCCATTTAATCAAAAAATAATTGCCATATCATTTGATTATTAGACTTTGCAGCCCTACTTTCATGCAACGTCAATTCATTTGCACCAAAAAAGTAGAGAACATCGCACCTTGCGATCGTCGATTGTCAAGAAATAACGAGACCTCCATTGCTGGTTAGCTTGCGTTTTTAATCAAGCACTTGACAACACAAGAACATTCACATGTGGCCATGTCACTCTCAGTCACTTTCTACTAACAGTGATTTAACCTTAGCTCCTCCCCCAAATACAGGGATCTTCAAACAATGAAGATCTCATACTTCTTTGACAACGATAACCTCTCACTTCGTTAATCAGCAAAATCCTTAAAGACCCCTAATAATGTCTCCACAAGGGGCGCAAATTCCCCATACAAACAACAATGATTTACATGTCACGATGCCAAAAAAAAAACAACTCACGTCGCACTTTTTTTAGGGTGTGCGCGTAGCCGGCCTCCTAGGAATGGTGCACTTTGCAGCCGCACATATTGCACACACCAGGAATTGCCACTGACTGTAATGCAGACTGACTATCATCTGCCTCGAGTGCGACACGCCTGCTATCATGTCAAAGTCACAAGGTAAGCAGAGCTGCATTGCGATATTTGCTTCTGTTATCAGTATGCGTGTACCCCGCTTCACATGCCTGTTCCAAAGAATACTTGCCTTGCCATGGCTCTCGTCACTATTGAAGCATTTCCATTGCATACACTACCAGGTTCTACACCCTGTACCTGGTCAGCTGGTGTTCCAAGCATGCCCAGCTGACATTTAACCCATTGGTCGAGCACATTCATCATTGGTGGTTCATTGTAACAATAATACGGGACATTAGAAAACTCAAAAATAAATGCAAATGCTAATATTAGCCTCGCTTGTCCCTGTGCCTGAGGTATAAAGGGACCTTTGCTGATTATACACTTTTGAGTCACATAAGCATTTGTGATCGTAAATATTGAACCGATTCCACATTTTATTGATTGTCTGTCCAGAGCGTTTTCCAAGTAGATCGAGAGGAAAAATCACCCACCCCACACCACAGAACAATTGCTCAGGATAATCTTTTAGTCTTTGAGGGACATACAAAATCTGAGCCTTTGTTGACTTTGATCATAAGGGACGGAAAATGCTCAAATTCGGCTTGGTTATCATTATGTGTGTACTCTGCTTGAACGGAGCCTCACACCAGCAGAGACAGTCTTACGCGTACGTGCACATATGTCAAACTCATAGCACTTTAAGTTGTCAAACCTCATGATTTGTTTGGCCTGGATCGCAAATGCTATTCCAGCCGTAATTATAGGCAAGTTATGCAACGCGCAACACGCCGCTTATCAAAGGCGCATATATGCAGTGACGCTGGCAAAGTGTGTCACTGAACTCTGTACATGCCTTGCTGGTCTTAAGATTGCGGCAGGACACAGGTTCACCGCGCCACGCGAGGCGTGCGTCCTCCCAGGTCTTGCACTCACTTCACATAAGCGTAATTGAGCCAATGTCGGCAAGTAAAGCCACGCTGACCTCGCATGGATTGTTTATGTAAGCAAGCAGTCACCATCTTGTTTGAGTTAACTTTTTTTTTTTTTTCCAAACATTCCTCTTTTGTTAAAAACTGTATTTCTTCTCTTGGAGCTGTGCTGCATATGCTGAAATAAGATGGTGACACACTTTGACAATTATGTCAGTGCCTGCAGTAGCCATTGCCCCATAAGCGTTTTTGTGGTCAGCAAGTGCCAATCGAGCAGGGACAAGGACCTCAATGTCCTTTTCAAGGGACCTTGAATTTGATCAGAACAACCTTGTACAAACTTCCCATTAAAATGAAATAATTAAAATCCCTAAATTGTTTGATGGTGTAGTGGTTCACTGGCCTCACTTCCGTGTCGGCAGCTTGGGTGCGGGCCCACTAGGTAATGTGATGGTGTTAATGCAATTTTCAATGGCTGTTTGTCTCTATTTACCCTGTCATTGACTGGCAACCAGGTCATGGTGTAATCTGCCTTTTCCCAATGTCAGTTTGGATAGACTCCAACTCTGAACAGGATTAGCATCTTGAGATCTACTGATGTCCGTTATTAGGATTATAAAATATTGAAATGAATCTGGATGATAGCAGTGGATGTTATTTTTCAATTCCAATCATGGCTGCTTACGATGAATGTTTTTGTCTACGAATTTCGCATCTTGTGATTTTTTTATGTGATCAAAAAGGTTCCATTGCAATGGTAATTAGGTCTTTTCTGGAAAGAGTGCAGACATCCAAGCAATCTTTCGCATCATTTGAAAGGAAAAAGCCTTTGTCCCTCCCTCTGCAACGTTTCTATTTATAACTGTCATCTGCATGCACTCTGATCATAGTGGGTCAGGCCTTCTTGCCCAGGGCCTGGCTGCCAAAGGACTGTGCCCTCCCTCACCATTCATCTCTGTTTTCCTCCTTCTGTTGTTCCATCTTTACCTTTACACCAGTTGGTCTGCTGTGACTGGCTGGCAACCAGTTAAGGGTGTACCCTGCCTCTTGCACAGAGTCAGCTGGGATAGGGTTCAGCTCACCCTAAAGAGGAGAAGTACTCTTGAAAATGCTTCATGTGCATGATCTGGGATCAGAACTAAATGACAAAATTAGCCTCTGTACAGTTTGCTTTATGCCTCCAGGGTGATCTCCAATCCAGCTACCTCAGGATTGGAAAATTGTGCAATTGTTTACAGATAACCTTCCATGTATTTGCAATAACTCCTCAGGTGAATGTCCGTACATGCCCAACCCAATAAAAAACAAGGTTACGTGTTAACGTGCTAGCATGAACCGTTTTTCTCTGGTCTTATAGGGAATATTGGATTAACTGGTGAAGCTGGTTTATTTTCCCGCTTGACGTCATCAATAAGTCACAACTTTTATTTCATTGTTAGTGTTATGGAATCTTCCACAGAATTTGTTCAGTCTACGCAAACCGCAATTAGTCATTGATTTGTTGGTCTCTCCTAGCATTTTCGTGAGCCTCCTGTGTCTCATATATGGTCATGAGCTAAAGAAATACCACAGACATAACTGTCTGGAAATGTTCCCATGGGCTGAGTGAGGAAAGGTTTGTCTACATTTAGACAATCTACACCCATACAGGGGCTCCTTGGTTTACGATGGTCCCGACATATGAGGTTTCAAGAATTACGAACGGCGCTCAATGAACAAGCGCTGTGTCCTAAGAATACGTCATCACGGCACAAGAAGGCACGCTCAGTTACCACTGAAGTTACTGTGCTTTATATATTTTTTTTTATATTTATGGCTGGCACTGATGGTGTCGTGCTCCATTTGTTTGACTCTTGTGGAGGCAGCATGGACTCAGTTCACACTCAGTGACGGTATGACTGTGAATGTGAGATAGAGTGGTTGTCCGTTTCCATATGTGCCCTGCAACTGACTGCCGACGAGTTCAGGCTCTTGTCCACCGTTCACCTAAAGTCAGTTGAGATAGGCTCCACCACCCCGCAACCCTGAACAGGATAAGCGGGATTGAAAATGGATGGATATTTATACCCCAGTGTTTTCATACAATTATTTACTGTAATTGAAATGGAAGTCTTCAGTTCACACAAAAGAGGATAAGTAATCTTGAAAATCAATGTTTGCCACTAAATTCAGACCTGTGCTAATGTTTGTTCAGTGCTTCATCTGGGATCCAAACTAACCGGCAAAATTAGCCGCTGTACAGTTTGCTTTACTTACTTTACTGCTGCATTAGGATAGGTTAGTACAAGACTACGGCGTTTTACAACTTACATATAAATTACGTTCCTGCCATAGGAACGGAACTCCATCGTAAACCGAGGCTTATAGGCTCAATAAACATCCAATTGCATAGTTTTGGTACTTGTAAGCTTGGAAGCGATTTTTACACCGAGCTCTATCCATTCACAATCTGAATTGACACATTGTATGTAAACAGTTATATCTTTATAAACTTCTGAAATGAATATGAATTTGAAAAGAGTCTCTACTAACAGATGGTAGACGCCCACACTTAACTGTTACATTTTTGGGACTTCTCTTTGCGTTCTACTGTTACTTAACACTAGTCCATGTCATTAGTCAATGTAGCGTTCCCGTTTCAAGTGTACTGAATCCATATCAAACTGTAATTCATCTTCAAACGGTCTTGGTCTGTTTCTTCCAGAGGCCCTATACACTTCTAAAGCCAACATTTTTACAGGTCACCTTTCTGTATGAATGACACTGACAGGGAATGGGGGATTTCCACCAATAGTCCACCTTTGGACATAGTCAATACTCATTTTTGCCATCCTGTTGTGGTGAAAGCAACGCCGCTGTATTTCTTAATTGTGGGATGCCTTGTCACTGCTTAAAAGTATGCAAACTTTCATCAGCATGCCGCCTTCACTGCTTCTGTGTAAAAAGCAAAGGCTGCTTATCGCTGGATCTTCTGATGCTTCTGATGTATAAAGAAATTGCACCGGTTTTAACTGAACCACACCTGCCAAGTGTGAACACACCCAAAACATAATGCACTTATAAATAGTGTCAATATATAAACTGGAACAATGGAATGTGCTCCACACTTGGTTTTAAAATCATGGTTATTTCTTTACCAATTGGATTATGTCCACATTGTGCGGACACTTCTAACCCTTTTGGAGCATTATTTTATTTTCCGGACACAATTTGCATATAATCCTAAATTTGTGGGGATGAACAGCCGATGTGTTATTTGTGTAGTCTACCTCTTGGTGCTTCTCACCCAAAAAAGCTGACGTCTGTATGTACACACAGCACGTGAACTCTTTTGTGTCTTTGTTTTATGTATCAGGATCTGTGTCGTACCACCTGCACTGTTTTCTTGCAGCCCCTAACTCCCTTCCAGGCTCCTGCATTCCTCACCTCTTTTGCTCTTTAGGTCAGGGTGGCGCAATGAACCCACAGTCGCTCCATCCTGCTCCACCTGTGCACATGACTAACCCCCATGTTGCACTGGCGTATGTTCTGCATCCTGTAAGGCCTTTTGCAAGCAGGCTTGAAGACGTCTGCTCCTTTCAGAGGCATTTTATGTTGAATTTTGGTGCACGAGGGGGGTGAAACCCCACCATGCTGCACACTACCAACACCAAATAAAAGACAAACAGCCACAGAAGGCGAAAGGAAGCCTCAGGGGGCAGGGTTGTGCACGGACATGAGGTTGAAAAAGCGCAAATAAAACAAGCATATCCGTGACCATGGAAACTGGCGAACTTGAGCTAATTCATACACTCAAACAGCGGGTCTCGAACAACAAACATTCTC
Organism: Phyllopteryx taeniolatus; assembly: GCF_024500385.1. Lineage (NCBI taxonomy): Eukaryota > Metazoa > Chordata > Actinopteri > Syngnathiformes > Syngnathidae > Phyllopteryx > Phyllopteryx taeniolatus. The sequence continues at coordinate 32,165,328 of NC_084505.1, read as the reverse complement.
CCTATAAATATGCAAACCAGGCCTATGCTGACGTGTGGGTGGGAAGCAGAGAAACATGGTGACAGATCACCCACCCGTGGATGTGAATCTACACTTTAAATAAATGAATAAAAACAATTGCTACTTTCCTGCTCTGATTTGATATCGTTTGTTGTCCAATAACAGCCCCACAACACAGTTATTTTTCAAATAATTGTATGCTTTTAAGTGAGGACAAGTCCTATGCTGAACAACCCTAGCCCTAAAAGTGCTTTTCATCACCGAAAATACGACAAGAAGAGATAAATGGCTACAAATTAACTGAAAGAACTGGGCAATTTCTAGCCATGTTTGGTCATGCAAAGCAGCAAATTAAACTGAAACACCATTCAAAAAGTTCACTATATTGTACAGTAGTGACTTGAAATACGAGTTTAATTTGTTCCATGTCAGTCCCTGTTTTATGTTTAGTTTGACAGTAAACGTCAACTGGGAGTGGCATTGAACAGTTTAAACCTCTTTAGTTTCAAATTGTTCACTATTTGCACCATACAGTGCTTGCATCTCAAATCTGCGCTAGCAAGTCAAAGCAAAAAGTCGGCGGAAAGACGGCTTACGTGTTAAAAAAAAACTTGTAAGTCGGGTCACTCGTATCTAAGGCAACACTGTATTGCACACATACTGTAATAAAGATGAAGACAAGGCGACTGGGAGTATAGTTGATTATAGTTTAGGAACCATCCATTTTCTTCACATGTGCTGACTTCATTAGGGTCGTGGATGAGCTGAAGCCTATCCCAGGTGACTTTGGGCAAGTGACTAGGTGCACCCTGGATGGTCACAAGGGCACATATACCTGAAGACAACAACAACAACAAAACTTTCACATTCATACCTGTGCACAATTTAGTGTCTTGAATGAGTGACATGCATGTTTTTTAAATGCGGTAGGAAGCCGAAATACGCGCAGAAAACCCACGCAAACTAGTGGAGAACATGCAAACTCCACACAAGAAGTTAGTTTTTGAATTCCAAAAATTGTTCTAAAGGAAATGCTGATCCCTAACGATTTTAATTTGTGGAAGAAAAAAAATAAATCACACGCAAATAAACGATACCAGACCATTAAATTTATAATCTGTTAAAAATATAATGCGAGGGTGCACCCCCAGGGCTCACAAACCACACTTTGGGAATCCCTGATTGACAATATCTGCTATTTAGTTGATTTATGAACAGGAAAACAAAATTCTAGCAAACCACCTTGTGGCCTTTGCCTTCACTCAGATGCAAGAAAATAAATGGCAAGCTGCAAACGCACACAAGTTGAGACCCACATGAAATGTGCTTGAAAATACATACATCACTCATCTTCTCCAAGTAAATTGCAATTGTGTAAGCTCAAAAATGCATAAGCACGGTTAATTGTGTGTGGTGCGTTGTGGAAAAAGTCTGTCTTTCTTTTTAACTGTTTCGCTCCAAAGGGCGTGGCAGCAGACATGGCGTGAGAGGCGTCACAGTGCCATAATTACTGGCGTCTCACGAAACACTACATACAAAACGACATGTTTTTCCTCACTGATGGCCTCCGAGCATTTGTCGCCGCACTTTTCAGCCTGGCACACATACTTGTCATTCGCATTGTGAACATTGAAAGAAGGGGGGGGGGGGGGGAAGCGGACACGTGTGTTTGGGTGTCTGTGCACATTATTTTGCCCATCTGGCATTTCAGGCCCGCAGCTGCAGGGTTCAGGGTTTGGCTCATATCCGGTGCTGAGCTGGCAGTGGAGGGAGGGCTGTTAAAGGGTCTGAGGGTGTGCGAAGAGTCGTCACGCCGCTCCCTTCCTGCTGTACCATTCCACAACTTCACTTCCACTCCTGAGCTTTTTGTCTCCTGGCTTCAGAAAAGGGGTCTGTCTGTCAGTACTATACTATACTATACTATACTATACTATGTGTGTGTGCGTGCATGTGCTGTTCTTAACCCTGTATAGTCAGTGAAAACTTGAAACTTCAGCCGCAGGCATTTTTTTGGCAAGAAATTACAAGAACTTTTTTTACTTAAAAAACATTACAGTGTTATGCAAAAGTTATCACAGCAATCATAGGAAAAGTATAGGTCAGGTCAGTAGGTCAGATGCAGTTAGCAGGATTAGCCATTTAGCAGTAGCCGAATAAGAACCCATTTCATTTTCGCGACAATCTGAATGTAGGGTTTTATCAGTGGAACTGCAAAAAATCCATCTGTCCGTCATTCTCCATGATTGTGGACTGTTGGATGAAGAACAAACAACAAATATTCTGCTCAGAATAATGCTTTTTCACAAGCGGAGGGCGACGCTTTCCTCACTGACATTTTAGTTATACTGTATATATGGTCATTATAGCATAACTGTAACAACAACTTAAAATTCAAATTGTAGCTTTGGCAGTGTACTATATATTTATGTAAGGATAATTTATTATACTGTGTAGACATTTGTCCGAAGCCACTGCTCATAGTTTGTCTGCAACAACCAAAGATCACATTGAAATTGTGTGCTTTTATAACTGTAGATCTCAACATGGTCAAAATTGGTACATCTTCCTTCAGTTCAAACACATTTAGTGTGTCGTCTAACAAACTACATTGTTTAACAAACATCTACTGATACACAATTGTGCTTTTAATCCACTGGAGAATTGAAATATTGAAAATTCCACATCTATTTGGATACATTGCATTGCATTTATATAATGGGAAGTGTGAAAAAAAACGCAAACGTGACAATCCAAGAAATTTTATTTTGCTACCATTATGAAGCTATTGTTAGTCAAAGTCAATGTAGTTTTAGATAAAGTAAGTCAAGCTGTCAACTATCACGGGTCTTTAAGTGAAACACACACAATTAGGCGCTGAGAGATGTTTTGAATTGTTTCGGGTTTGTAGTTGTTTACGACAACCACTTTATTATCATGTCGCGTCTTTGCCATTGCATCCAGAGTTTCTCTCTACTCTGTCAACTTTTTAGCCTTCATTTTAGCACATCTAAGGAGAAAATATATGCAGAAAAAAACGAATGAACAAAAATGAACACGAGTAGGTCTACTAGTCTTTCCGTTTCAAACCTAGCTTATCCTCCTGATATTGACCTCCAACATGGCAGACAAAGAAATACCCATCACATGAGAGAAAACTATCTATAAAGGGTTACTGGGACAACTTAAATCAAGATGCTCCTGTCTGCAAAGACACACTCACAAAACTGGCCCCAGACCAGACACGTGCCGTCCCCCGGTCCCCACATCAGGCAATTACGCCCAGGTGGTGTGTGTGTGTGTGTGTGTGTGTGTGTGTGCGTGCATGTAAAAAGCAGTGCTGCCAGCGAGGGGTAATCCAGACATGTTAGAATCAGAGTCACCTTCAGAACCTGACCTCAAACACTCGCCGGTGCACAACAGCAATTGTCCACAGCAGCAGGAGAGGGCACATTCTGCACTTGAGAAAGGTTTTCACAGCGAAAAACAATAGGCAGAACTACACTTTTGTATGCATGGCTGTTTTTAGGGGTACATTTTTAAATTATTATTCTAATTGTGAAAGTAAAAGAAAAATCATGTTTATTGTCATGAACACATGCATGTTCGACCCATCACAGTAGGGAACACAGCAAACACACACTTGTGGCACACAGTGGAGCGTGGGGCCACTTAGCGGCCAGGAAGCAGTTCGGGATAACGGTGTTTTGCTCAAGACAACACAAAAACCTCCAAGGAAGATACTAGTGGTGGTTTGTGCATTTAGTACCTGGGCCTTCAGGAAGGATTTACCGGACTTAATCCACCACTACTATCATGTTGCAAATATAGAAACCATCACACTACAGTATACAGCACACAAATGTGTCATGTATGTCTTCTGGAGCATTTCAGAATCAATATTTATCTAATAACATGACTAAAACAATCAAATAAAATGCACCATACCCACAAGAGATGCTGATTATTAAATGCATTCGCATTTTGCTAGTCGAATTTACGAACCAATCAGGACGAAACATCCTAATCCTAATCCTCACTAGGGTCGCGGGTGTGCTGGAGCCTATCCCAGCTATCTTTGGGCCAGAGGCGGGGTACACCCTGAACTGGTCGCCAGCCAATCGCAGGGCACATATAAACAAACAACCATTCAAACTCACATTCACACCGACAGGCAATTTAGAGTTTTCAATCAACCTACCACGCATGTTTTTGGGATGTGGGAGGAAACCGGAGTGTCCGGTGAAAACCCGCGCTGGCACGGGGAAAACATGCAAACTCCACACAGGCGGGGCCGGGATTTGAACCCAGTTCCTCAGAACTGTGAGGCAGGTGTGCTAACCAGTCGTCCACCGTGCGAAGCACAGTTTAAACTGCAAGTTATCAGTTACGCGGAGGAACATGGGAATTGAGCATCCGCAAGAGAATTGAAGATCAAATAATCCATGGTTCGCAAGTGGATGCCTGGGCTAAGGTATCTGCTTTGACTGTTGTCCGGCAACGAGACTGACTCCGACAATGACGAGAGGGAACACGGCATGTTTGATGGCAAAATTGGCCAGCTGTTCATTTCGGATACAGAAGATGAGGACTTTGATGGATTTGTGGATGAGGATTCATCAAAAAATAACGTAAGTACATTGATAAATACGTCAATAAAGTACAACTGAACTCTCTGTTTACATTGTTAAATACTTCAACAAAGTACAACCGAACTCAGTTTTGCTCCCGCTGTCTTTTTAAAAACATACGCTAGCATGCATGCTAGCGTATGTTTTAGCATGCATGCATGCTACTGTATGTTTTAAGCTAGCGTATGTTTTACCATGCCTGCGCCCAATAGTACGGTGCGCCTTATGTGTGTTAAATACAGAAATAGACCCCGTAACTGAGACTGCGCCTTTTAATACGGTGCGCCTTATGTTCGCGAAAATACAGTACACTTTTTTAATCCTCACTGTCTGACATGAAATCTGACTAAACATTTCCTGTTTTAGGTCAATAAGGATTACCAAAATTATTTCTATTTACTAAATGCCAGAAAAATTTGAGGAGGATTTACATACATTGCATTAGTATTTGGTACCATTTCCTTTAAACTGTATGACCTGGGTGAAATGTTTTGGATATCCTTCCACAAGCATGTAGGTCAGTCCTTTTGATAGTGTTTAGGACTTGCTGACCCTCAACGTCCACCATTGGATGATACACATTACACAACACATTTTCATTTGCGCGGTAGTGCTGAGCATGACTCATAAGATTTGTTTGTTTGCATCCAGTTGCACACAAAACTCAAGTGGTAACACTCGCCCCCCGTACTCGATCGATTCAGCGCACGAGTGCGGTGAAGTCGTTCCGTTTTGCCCGCAGATGCTCGCTGGCCTCAGCAGACACGGAGAAAGCCCGGCCCACAAACACACAGCTGTTTCTAATCGGTAATTCAGCACTGATGGTTGACCTACATTCTGGTGTGTGCACGTCTTTGAACCCATGGCCCTGCTTTGCACAGCCGTGGGGGAAGGTAGAGAGGACCAGGGAGAAAAACAAGAGTGAGGATTGATGACAAAAAGGATGCCAAAGTAAAATATGGTGTAAGTATGTTACAATATGCCCCTTTTTGTTTTCTTTGTATGCTATGCAGGTAGATGTCCAATCCAGGTTGCATGCTTAATAATAGAGCACGTGTGCCTGTAAATGTTTCCACAGCCCCTAAGTGCAGCTGTCTAAAAAAAAAGAGAGAGGAAAAAAACAGATCTCATAAAAAACGTCCTGACCATCAATTTTCTGTTCTTGTTACACTCGGAAAGCCCCATTTTTTTTTCTCTCCCAAAATTGCTTCTCTTTGTCAACACCCGTCCCGCCATCCATCAAAATTTCATAAAGTTGTGTGCTGTCTGCATTTTAATGTACCTCCCTTTTTTGATTAAGGCTGGAAGTGCATGTCGGCAGCATTCCTTGCATGCAGGGGACGGTTACTGCCGAGCGCTCGGGGTCCCCCCCTGGTAATGACTCGTGGCAAAGATCCTTATCTTTCTCCCATTCCCAAAAAAATGCCTGGGTCGTGGAGGGAGAAAGACTAGTGGGGGAGAGACTTTGTAAAAATCCTGCAAAAACAAGAGGCGTTAGCTGTTTACGTGAACATTCACTCGTGCTGCTTTGCAATTTAGGCGGAACTTAAAGTGGGTCACTGTGTCTCAGGACTGCAGGGTATAAAAGAAAGAAGTGGAAAACATATAGGAAACTGCAGTGGAGCAGAGAGAGGAGTTAAACTTGGCAACAGATTACTAAAGACATGTTTTACTAAAGTGGGATCATATGGATTATCATCTTAATAAATTTTTAACCTCTCAGAAAATTGCTTAGGATAATCTTTGGCCATTACGGACTTTGATCTGAAAAAGGGGAAATGCTCAAATTCATCCTGATTGTTGGTGTGTCCCAATGATCCTAGGAGCTAAGTTGTTTGGGGCTTTATGCCCCTGGCAGGGTCACCCATGGCAAACAGGTCCTAGGTGAGGGACCAGACAAAGCACGGCTCAAAGACCCCTTATGATGACGAGAAACTATGGACTCTGTTTACGCTTGCCCAGACGTGGGTCACCGGGGCTCCCCTCTAGAGCCAGGCCTGAAGCTGGGGCTCGAAGGCGAGCGCCTGGTGGCGGGGCCTGCACCCATGGAGCCCGGCCGGGCACAGCCCGAAAGGGTAACGTGGGTCCCCCTTCCCATGGGCTCACCACCTGTGGGAGGGGCCATAGGGGTCGGGTGCAGTGCGAGCTGGGCGGTGGCCGAAGGCGGGGACCTTGCCGATCCGATCCCCGGCTACGAAGCTGGCTCTAGGGACGTGGAATGTCACCTCTCTGGCAGAGAAGGAGCCCAAGCTGGTGTGTGAGATCGAGAAGTTCTCGCCTCCACGCATAGCTTGGGCTCTGGTACCAGTCCTCTCGAGAGGGGTTGGACTCTCTTCCACTCTGGAGTTGCCCACGGTGAGAGGCGCCGAGCAGGTGTGGGTATACTCCGGGGACGACCCAGGACACGCTGGAGAGACTACATCCTTCGGCTGGCCTGGGAACGCCTCGGGATCCCCCCGGAAGAGCTGGATGAAGTGGCAAAAAAAGACAACTCACCATTACGCTGAACAGTAGCAGTTAATAGAGGGCGTCGTCCCACCACTGGCTGTCATCACCGCATTACTTTTCTTGAAGACCAAAATTTTAATAAAAATATTGATTGTAATATAAAAATATTTCTGAATATATTCATGTCTATTTTTAGATGAACAGGATACAAAGTATATAGTTAATTATGAGTGAAGTTGTTTCATTCATCTCTGTTGTCTAAAATCATGACAGACTTCCGGTCTGGGGGGTGCGCAATTTTTTTACCCATTGACTGTCGTTAAAAATTTGACATGTGCAGCAACTTTTGTTTGATGCAAAAGATTGGGCAATTGACCCACGTTGCTTCCTGGCTCGATCTCTGAGCACACAACAATTTCAAAGTTGGCTTGTTCCCTGTTCAGTGGCATTTTAACATCCGCCAGGCGTCGTCCGATCGAGCCCAACGGAAGTAGACATGCGAGTCGGAGGTCCTCCGTAAACTGGCCGATTGGAGACTGAGATGCCAAAAACATGTGATTAGCGATTAGCATTTATGCGGAGTAGTAAAGTTCACTTGTTAACTTGTCAACTATTCGGTTCAAACTCTACAAGCTAATATTAGCTTAGTCTGTCGCTATGCTTCAGCTCTGAATGCTGCAATTGTATACTCCACAGTCTCCACTTGGCTGCAGCTGTCTGTTTACCCGATGCCCTCTGTCTCCTCTTGGTTTAAAAATCTAATCAAAAGGAGAACCTTGTTCTCCTCCTTTGTGATTGATTGTATGTCTCATTAATGCGTTCAATTTTATGTTTTTGTCAGTTACTTCTGACTGTGTGCCGAACTGCAATTCTAATGTGCAGCAGAAAAGCAGCATTAGAAAGTGAGATGAGACATTTGAATTGTTTCAGCAGGCTCGCATGTTAAATGCTGTAAAGCAAAGATTCTCAAAGTATGGTATGCGGGCTTCCTCAAGTAGAACACAAAAGAATCACTGCCTAAGTAGAGTTCAGTTGTATTTAACTTATTTAGGTAAAACATTTTAATTAACTTTTATATCCAATACATTTTGATTGAATTGTTGTTTATTTTTATTTCTTTAGTTATTTGTTTCGATAATTTTAAAGTTGATTACCATAGTGTTACATGTGCTTTTTAGGAATAAAACCCATGCCTTGTTTTTGATGAGCATTTTGGCCTATAATAACTACTGTACTCTAATATTGTTCATGATGGTGGTACTTGGAGAACGAAGTATTTTTTTAGGTGGTACTTAATGTAAAATGTTTGAGAACCGCTGCCCTAAAGCAGATGTGACTCAAATGCAAGTGCAAGTAAGGAGAATGTTTCCTTTTGTGCTGTTGTTCCCTTTTCACACGAAGACAGTTTTCATTTTGCTAGGAAACATGAACAGATGGTTGCAATGTTGCGTGTTTTGCATGTTACACCCCTCAGTGGCTTAACATAAGCAAAGAGTGAGGCTGCCACAACGATGAGATTTTGAATCGCTGCATTCTCTTTTTAAAAGTGTGTCGCTAAACTCAAACAAGACGGCAATGAGGAAATGGATCGCAGACATGATGCTGGTCAGCTTTTTTTGTGCTTGTGCCTTAATTTCCTCTGCAGCAGGGAACTAATTGTAAAAAAAAAAAAAAGAATAGCACTTCCTTACTAGGATCGACCTTCTCCCAATGGTTTGCTGTGTTTTGTTTGTTTGTTTTTTTACAAGAACAACAACACATAGTAGCTTTAATCTTGCTGGAATCGTCTATGAAAAAGACATGGTCTGGATGCATCATGCTGCATGTTGTGACTTTCAGCATTCATGGCGCCTTCATGCGTGTGCACCCAGGCTTCAGCAGCTACGAACACCCCCTACAAACTATCACTAGTGCTGACTCTCAGGTGATAAGGCAGGATGACTCCAGGACACCACAATGCCCGTTGCACCATTTAAAACTTTTATAGTAGATGTGTAATTCCAAGTGCGAAGAGTGAAGTATCGGTTTACTGCTTTATCATATGACTTGTTTATACCCTTAAATTCGAGTAAGACAGTCATTATAAGGTCTCATGTGAATCCAACAATCCGTAACGTGACCCCTGGTTGACTTCCAATCTTTAACCCAGTGATTTCCAACCACCACCTTCCCTTGAGGACACTATTCATTTTCATTTGATTGGTCCCAAAATGGCACGGTGGCCGACTTGGGCACGGTTAAACTGCTTAGAGTGTCTGCCTCACAGTTCTGAGGACCGGGTTTCAATCCCCGGCCCCGCCTGTGTGGAGTTTACATGTTCTCCCCATGCCTGCGTGGGTTTTCTCCGGGCGCTCCGGTTTCCTCCCACACCCCAAAAACATGCATGGTAGGTTAATCGAAGTCTCTAAATTACCCGTAGGTGTGAATGTGAGTGCGAATGGTTGTTTGTTTATGTGTGCCCTGTGATTGGCTGGCAACCAGTGAGGATAAGCGGCTCAGAAAATGGATGGGTGGTCCCAAAATTATATATTTACTATAAATGTTTTTGATCACGTACACATATTTAAATTTAGACATAATGTGGTTCCACAAGTGTGCACACCCTCTTATAAGTGTGATGTGACTATGTTCAGAATTAACATTCAAATACTAAACGGGAGTCAGCACACACCTGGCGGCATTTCAGGTGCATCTGATTAACCACAAATAAAGTTCAGTTGTTCTAGTAGGCTTTTCCAGACATTTTGTTTTGCTTTCTATCAGAAGCCTGAATATTTTGTGCTAACACTGACTGCTATTTTGAACTGCTCACAATTCCATCCACTTTGTCTTAAGGCCCCAGTTCCAGCTGATGAAATGCTTCACTGTAGGTACGGTGTTCTTTTTGTGATGAACAGTGTTATGTTTGTGCTAAACATACCGTTTGGAATTATGGCCGTAACGGTCAATCTTGGTTTCAATGGACCATTACAAAATCTCCCAAACACGTGGGAAAATGTGAGATGTAAAATATGTGCCTTGGCTAAATAAAGGTTGGGAAACACTGCTTTAAAAATAAAGAGTGTAGTGTTCTAGTCTGCTTTTCTGGGACTATTTTTTTCATTTAAAAGTTTTATTTTATTTATTTTTTTAATGCTTGAGTTGCACCTGACACATGGTGTGACCTGGGGCAGCGTCGTAATATGTGACGCCTTCTCGGCATCGGACGATGATTCACCTGCTCGGCTGGGAAGGGAAGTTCAGTTGCACTTTCCAGATGACGTCACTTGTTGAGACGTGTGACTGTAATTTTGACAGGCAGGTTTCAAAATACATGTGGACATTGCTTTTTGCAGTACGAGGACTTCTGTTTTGACAGCGCTGTCAAAGTTTGAGCTCTTTGCCGTCTAATCTTTCAGCGAACTACCAGTGTTTTGTCATATCCCGCACACATCCTTAACAGCACTTCATCAGCTATATATATATATATATATATATATATGCATTTTGTTAGGGATAGTTTGTCAGCATGGATGGAGGAAGCTATATTTTGCAAACTGCGTCCAACTGCACCACGTTTACAGCAGTGTTGCTCAATTGAAGGTCCCATTACAGGTTCAAAAGGCCTCCTATCTTGTACACACAATAGTAAATCACTTTTGGAATCTGCTATCATAAACTTCCACCGGCCTCGTCACGGAACATTAAAACACAAGTTGCGTTTTGACTTGCTGCTAATTTTTTTACCACAGTTCTCATGATCAGATTCAAAGCAGACAAGCATGAGAGTCTTGTAATAATAGTCTAATTTGTTGTTTTCATTCAGGTGTTTATTTCCGTACATTTGTTAAGTGGGAGTCGGCACACACCTGCCAGCATTCGAACTGCCTGTGAGTAACCCCAAATAAAGTTCTGGTGTTCTAGTAGGATTTTTCTGTCACTTTTCCACTCACATCTTACAGCACAAGCCATGAGCCGCAGCGAGCTTCCACAACAGGAATTTTTTAAATGATTTATCTTGAGCTCATTTTTTATATCACAGTAAACTGACATTTAAATAGGGGGTGTACAGACTTTTTCGAATGGTGTGGCCCATTCTCTCAGTTTTTAAAAATTTTTTAAAACATTCCCACCCCCCGCAACTAGCACGTTTCTTTATTTGACTAAGCATATTTTGTTCTTATAAATCAACTCAAAATATCATATAGTGATTTCACTAAGTGTACTATTTTTATTTCGTGTGGTGTGTGTGAAGGCTCATACGTTTCAGTGTGTTGCTTCGATGAGTCAGAGGAAATTTTGACATATTGTGTCATTTCGGAGAGTGAGCAAACAAGCTCACACGATGTCTTTAATTCTTGGGAAATTTACAGAAAATCTGATCACGGCATCACGGGGGATACGCCTTAAATGGAAATTTTGGAGACCCATATCAATGTTACCACTTGGACCAATTCCTGTTGAATGGGCTGACATTTATTATGTAATTCTCCTTTATAGGGCAAGGAACCATATTTGGTAACGTAAACTGAAGTTGAAATGAGCACTACACATATTTCTATAAGCCAGCCTGAACCATGTGATTGCTTCCATCCAATCAACAAAGGTATTAGTAAAGATGGACAGAAAAATAGAGGTATATGGTTACATTATTATTAGTACATTCACTGCCATTGACGGCTTTAGAAGTCAAATATCATGTTAACTGGGAAGGGTGGCAGTGAATGAGCTAGTTCTTTTTTTTTTTTTAAAGATACTACAGTGAAGTAAGTGATTAGAGATATTTCAATGAGTGTCAGATGCCATTGAATGAAAAGTTCAGGCTGGACAATTATGAGTGATAAACAGCATTATATTTGGATTTAAAAACGTATATATTTTCCCGTGTCTCGTGAAGGTCAATGATTAAACCGGGAATTTACCAGACTGGTTTCATGAAAACCAACACGGCTTCCTTACCTGAGTTTTCAAGTAGGAACATAGGAATGAAATACAAAAGATGGAAGTGCTTCACGCCTTCATGGTTTCCCCTTTGACACGTACACATGCAAAAAGGTGCACACATTCGACTTGAAAAACATGAAAGGAAATGGGGATAGGCCAGAGTTTCTTACAGTAAGCGCACACATGCTTTCTTGCAAGTATACCATGAAATAGGAAGTCCAGATTCATTTTAAATGGACAAACCTAACAAATTGTGCATGCCTCCAACCTAATTACGTAGAAGGCATAATTTAATTTGATCAACTGTAACTTTCAGGACGAGAGGCTTCATCCAAGGCCTGTATGCTGCTGCCCTCTTGTGAACATGACTACAGCTATAATATTAGACACACCCACAAGTTTATGATCTCCAATACAGATCTGCTGGTAGAAAGATAATAATACAGTTTTGATTCACACTTTACAATATGGCTATTACTGTACTGTGTTTGTTATTTTCAGTGGTGTACAACTGTAACGCATCATACTGCTGAGGTGTTTGTAATTTTAGGCACATCACAACTTCTGAACAAATTTGTGCTGGTCACTTGTTGCCAAGTAGAGTTCAATGGGCTCAATCATAACCAAAATACATTGGTACCTTGACTTACAAGTGCCCCAACTCACAGGTTTTTTCGATTGGCTAACTGAAACTTGGTCAATTTTTTTTTGTTCTGTTGCGAGCCAAAATTTGAATTCAGATACAGCACCGCTCGAGTGAAATGAAAAAAAAAATATATAGAGAGAGCAATTAAGTATCTGTATTGCCCTGTCCTATGGACAAGGAGAGGCACATTTGCCGATGAACAATCAGCCGTTTAATGAACGGGCCAAACAGTCAAACATGCAAATTCAAAATGAGAACACTCGGAAGAACCTGCTGTCGGCCACAACTCACGCCCAGGTACTCACATGAACTCCAGCTCCTGATGTCACTCAGTAGGCCACACCCCTTAAAGGCATGCAAGTATGTTCGAGTTCGTTCAGTAATTACACTTTATAAAATCTGTTTATTTTTATGACATACTCTTTTATTGTTTTGTTACATTTTTATATAATACAATTCTATTTGTTTTTTACAGGTTGTTTAAAGGGCAAATGGAGAAACTGCTGGTAACTTAAATGCCTTTTTAAAAGAAATCATGTCAATAGATGGAAATTTTTAAAGTTTTTTTTGTCAATTACTTGGGGTTAGAATCCGTATTTTTAACAAAATCACGTTTTTTCCCCCCTCACCTGTGTGGTGTTAAGTCACGTGATTAACATAACCCGGAAGTGCCAGAAAAGTGGCCGAATGCACAGGAATTCAGAGGCCGGCCTGTAGGTATTTCTTTTTTTAACTTTTCATTTATTGACATTCCTCATTCGTCTACCATGTGTACGTGGTAAAAGTTTATTTATAGCCGTATTGGGAATAGTCACGCTTGGTTTAAATGCAGACAAAACGGGTGTATTTTGCATATTTGCGAGTGAAACTATTAACAATTTGTTGTCTTCCGTTTTTTTAGTTTTTTTTTATTTGCTTTTTTTAAGCCGTTCTACGACGTTGTTAAATCTTAACGCGGATTCTGTGTGGCCATTGTAGTATCAAGAGTCATGATTTACTTGCTCTGACTTGCATTAATTTCACCTGCCAGGGCAGACCACGACGAGATGTTGCTATGGAAAGGCCGCCATCTTGTGGATTCAGTAAGGAACGGCTCCATCTGCTTGAGCTGTGTACGCACATACCGATTTTTAACATCTTAACCGATTTATAAATTGTGAAATATCCCCAAATGACGAAGGAAAAAATACCGTGTGTCTACTTTGAATCTTATAGTATAATGGATTAATCAATGGTTGGGGTGGACGGTTTCAGTGCCTACCCAAACCCGTTTGGACAGATCCGTAAATACAGAGCTCTGGATTTGGATGCTCAGGGCCACCGCCCCCCACTTCGCATACAACTGACACACAATCATATTGTCATCTGCGAGGTGAGTGGCTTCCCCCGACCAGTTGTCTGTCTTAGTACCAAGGCTGACCTGTGGGAGGCAGCATGGTGCGGCAGGGCATCGAGACAGACGGAAAATTTAGTAGTAGTAGAAGAAGAAATAGTAAAAGCTAGGGAAGGGGTGACCAACCTTTTTGGAAATTGTACCCTGCCCCTCACCTGAAGTCAGCTGAGATAGGCGCAAGCGCTCCCGAAACCCTAGTGAGGATAAGCGGTTCGGAAAATGGATAGATAGGGCTGTCACTATTATATCTTTTTAGAATCGATTCTCTGTTTATTGATAGGGTAATCAAATAATAATGGCTCCCCCACTATTACTAAACAAAAAAATACTACTAACATGCATTTTATTCTCATTTATGAGGGATGCACTTCAATTCTTAAACTGCATGTTGGTACTGAGTGTATGGTATAAATTTGGTGTACAGAATTTGAGACAACCGTGCTAGCTATACAAAGACCCAGATAAAGCTGGTCTGATCTCCTCGAGGAGAGGTTTTTCACAAGGTGAAGTTACCACATGTGTACAGATGCCTGAAAAAAAATCTACATGAGTACAGTTCCATCCCACCGCTGCTCATAATTACAATGAATTTAAAGGATCATGAATCAAGTGTGTTCGACTGTTGCTGGGAGCTCCGGCCAATCAAGTCGATCGTTGGGAGGGTTGGGTGTGTTGCGAGAGGCATGACGTCAGCCGCAGCCCTCTCTACCAAAACAAAGGGAAGGAAAAGACATTTGCATCGCCACGTGAAACGTCAGTCGACGACATTCTCGTCTTGCACGCCTATTAAATAAACCGAGGTGACAAATCCCTGTGTTTCTACGCAGGAGGGGGTGGGGGTGGTGGGCTGTATTTCAGTACGCTCGGTGTGTGGAGAGACACTGAGAGGTCCGGGAGGGGCATTCTTCCTTCCTTCCTTCCGTCTGTCTGTCAGTCGGTCCGTGTGAATGGCGGATGGGGAAGCCGCCGTGTCCGTGAAGAGGGGGGCGGCCGCTGTGATTGGAGCTCTAAACCCGAGGAAAGAGCTCACGCCTCGGCTTTCGATTTTTTTAATTTTTTTAAATTTATTACTATTATTTATTGATGTATTGATTTCTTTTTTGCACATTGCCACTCCGATCCGACGTCCGCTTCTTCTTAACATGGATCCCGAGAAGACATTGACGTTCTGTCTCGGGCTCAAGGTTGAGTTGGTACGCGCACACACACACACACACACACACACGCACACGCACACTGCTGTCAAAGCGCACGCATGGAATCCTGCAGAGCAACATGCTTTCATGTTGACAAATACTGCAGCCTCGACTAGCCTGCACTCATGTCCTTATCTTTACCTTTTTAATTGATTTCCCAATTCTCAAGCTTATTACATTAAATTGTCGCTCCAATTTGCATTGCATTACAGATGCTCTAGTAGCAGATGCCCAGCAAACATTAAAGATATGTAAAAAAAATAAAAACAATATGTATGCTCTGTTCTTCTAAGATGCTGCCTTATGTCTGTATACTGTACCTATAATTAATGAATCTACAGCTTTGTTTGCATGCATGACTAATACAGTTGTAGAAGTGACTAAATTGCTGATTCAGGATGCTGACAGCTCAACATTGTGGATGACCTTCCATGTTTGTGTGCTGATCAAAGCTTGTCACCACCAATGAAGTTGCACAAGTATTTGGACAGTGACATTTTTGCCTGTATGTACCACCGACAATGAATTTGAATTAAAACAGTCAACATGTGAGTGAAGTGTTACAGTGTAAGGTTTTGATAAAAATATGACATTTCTCAATTAGGAATTACAATAATTTAACACAGAGTACTTTTATTTTCAGGAGCCCAAGCGTATTTGGACAAAAGTGACATAAATGTAACATAATGCTCGGTTCTAAATCCTGTGCAATCAATGATTGGGTGAAGGCAAATGAATGCAATATTCTTCAATTAGGAACCCAATTGAGTACAGTATGCTTTTTACTTACTGCAGACACAAGTGACGGTAGCAAGAGCAAACAAGCAACAAGTGAACGAATGTCTCATTGCCACTGAGCATTTATGACAATAATTGTCCAATGGTAAATGCCATATTTTTTGTGACACCTCTTGGCTAAAGGTCTCAATCACATATTGATTGTTTTATGTCAAATGGATTGTGGTAACGCGGCACGGTAGCCGACTGGTTGGAGCGTCTGCCTCACAGTTCTGAGGAGCAGGGTTCAATCCCCCGGCCCCTGCCTGTGTGGAGTTTGCATGTTCTCCCCGTGCCTGTGTGGGTTTTCTCCGGGCACTCCGGTTTCCTCCCACATCCCAAAAACATGCATGGTAGGTTAATTGACAACTCTAAATTGCCCGTAGGTGTGAATGTGAGTGCAAATGGTTGTTTGTTTGTATGTGCCCTGCGATTGGCTGGCAACCAGTTCAGGGTGTACCCCGCCTCCTGTCCGATGATAGCTGGGATAGGCTCCAGCACGCCCGCGACCCTGGTGAAGAGAAGCGGCTCAGAAAATGGATGGATGGATGGATTGTGGTAACAAAATCCAGAAAATTCCATCATTGTCCAAATACTTTTGGTAGACAGGTGAATTGTTTGCTCTGGTTGTCCCGTTTGCGCTTAATACTACATCATCATGTGATAGTTTTGCGCTCAAAGACAACTTTTATGGCACATATTAAGTGCAAAACCAATATTGTTCGGACCACCTGTCATAAAGAGTTGACATAAGTGAGATCCCCACATTTTACCATTCTTAACAAGAGGTGAATTCAACTTTTTATAGCCACATTTTAAATCAATCCAGCATAACATTCAACCACTGCAGGGTTTCTTTCTGTTCAGGAAGTTAAAAAAAAAAAATGTAAAAATTATTTGACTTTTATTTTTTCTATTTATTTTATTTATATTGTACCATCAAAATCATCACTTGGGTTCAAAAGCAACTACGTACTGGTATGCAGTATTAACCATAACAAATGTAAATATTTTAACTGCCAATACTTAACTACCAATACTGTTAATTTAGGGCTACTGGTGGTGGCCTAATGCATTTGTTGAGCACTGTACAAATACAGAATCATAAACTTATTGGAGGATGGCGTGTGGGACACATCGTGGTTGTCTATGGCTATTGTAATTGTGAAGTCAGAATGTCAGTTAATTTTTGGGGATGTAATTAGATGGTGTCAGTTTGCTGTGACATTCGGGGATTGGAGGATTTTGGCTTATCATCGCTTTGTGGGGGGTTGAGGTCAATGTGTGCATTGCATTAGATGTACACTGCTGCAGAGGGCATATATTGTTCCCCCCATCCAGACAACATACGCATCTGGCAGTTTACAAAAGGGTCCTGAACCCAACCACAGTGTTTCTGCGTTGTGGCCTCTCACTCACAATTTGTCACTTCCTCACTCTGGGCCTGCATGACATTTACACGGGCTTGACTGATATACTAATTTCTTAATTTCTGCACACACTGACAGGACAACATTGGGATCAATAAAAATCATACACTGCAAACCTTTGGACCCCGTGCTGATAGTGCATGATGTGTGAGAGCAGTACAACTGTGGTGAGGTACTTTTGGTGTGAAAGAGGAGTCTAAGGTGCAGGTGGGACTGCATCAAGGATCTTCTCCGAGCCCCTTCCTCTTTGCAATATAGATAGGCTGACAGATGAGGTAAGACCGTGATGTTCACAAATGACATTGTGATCTGCAGTGAAAGCAGGGAGCAAAAAAAGGATCCACGCAGGTTGGAACAGGTGGACCAAAGTGTTAGGTGTGTTATATGATAGAAGAGTCTCTGCTGGGATCAATGGCGGAGTAATTAAGTAAGTAATAAGACAGTGGTGAGGCCAGCGATGATGTATGGCTGAGAGACAGTGGTACTGAAGAGACGGCTGGTGGCAGAAACAAAGAGGTTGAGTTTTCTCTCTAGGAGTGACCAGGTTGGATAGGATTAGAAAGGAGCTCATCAGAGGGGAGGCCAAGGTTAGATATTTTGGAGACAAAATTAGAGAGAGCACACTACGATGTTTTGGACACTTCCAGAGGAGAGATGGTGAGTAGCTAGCTGTATTGGTTGAAGTATGATGTGGATGGAGCTGCCAAGAAAGAGAGCTAAAGGAAGACCTAAGAGAAAGTTGATAGATGTAGTGAGGGAAGACCAACTGCCCTCATCTGTTGATTTTAGAGAGGATGTAGAAGTCAGGCTTACATGGGAAAGGTGGGCATGCAGTGGCGACCCCTAATGGTTACAAACAGAAAGGAAAAGAAGATTTGCGTGTCTTTATCATTCAAACAGATATCCATCCATCCATCCATTTTCTGAGCCGCTTCTCCTCACTAGGGTCGCGGGCGTGCTGGAGCCTATCCCAGCTATCATCGGGCGGGAGGCGGGATACACCCTGAACTGGTTACAACCCAATCGCAGGGCACATACAAACAAACAACCATTCGCACTCACAGTCACACCTATGGGCAATTTACAGTTTTCAATTAACCTACCATGCAGGTTTTTGGGTTGTGGGAGGAAATCGGAGTGCCCGGAGAAAACCCACACAGGCACGGGGAGAGCATGCAAACTGCACACAGGCGGGGCCGCGGATTGAACCCCGGTCCTCAGAACTGTGAGGCAGACGCTGCAACCAGTCGGCCACCATCATTGTGAAAATATGGTGTTTATCTATTGGAACTGCAAATGTGTTATGTCGAATTAATGGACGTTCACAATGAGGTGTTGCTTCTAATTGTTGCAGTTGTCTGTTTTTTTTTTTTTTTCCCCCCACAAGATGACTATGACCCTGAAATATGTGGATGGGACCACCGAGGCTTCCACGGTGAGCAGCTCGACCTTTAGTATTCATTTCAGAGCACTATGAAAATCAGCCCCCCCACACCCCCCTCCGAGTATAACCATGGCGACGCAATTATTTGTCGGCACCGCGGTTGCCATGTGTACATCGATACTGTATCACTGCGGCTCACTCAGGGCTTTCCTGCACTGATGCAGTCACTGTGAAATACCGCACACTTTTAAGTCTAGATTTAAAAAAATCTGTTTAATTCCCTCCATGTGCTATATATTACATTTGACTGAATTCAACAAGTCTTTTTTATTTTTTAATGTATTAATTTATTTATTTTAAACATTTATTTATTTATTTTTATTCCTAGGTGGCTGTTACCCAGAAGGAATTGGACCAACTCACGGTTCACAAGGTGCCTTTCTATGTGTCCGTCTCTCTATCTGTCATTGGGAAGAGGCATCATAATTGATTAATTGCTCATTAAGAATTGGGTTTGTGTGGAATTGATTAATCCTGTCTTGAACCATCTATCCATCCATTTTCAGTCCTGCTTATTCTCTCTAGCGTCACGGTTGAGCTGGAACCTATTCCAGCTGACTTTGGGTGGAAGGCAGGATATACCCTGAACTGGTTGTCAGCCAATCGCAGGGCACATATAGACAAAGCATTCGAGCACGCTCTCATACCAATGGACAATTGAGAGTCTTGAATCAGTTAAGGTCAAATGGAGGGCACTTGGCGACAGAAGCTGTTTTGATTAACTCTGAACTAGTTTGCAGCATAACGAAGTAGAACATGATGTCATTCATCCATCTTTTGTAACAGCTGTATAAAATACCGTCAAATGCTTCCTGGTGATATAAAAATGTATGGTCATAAAAGTTCATTTTGTTTGAAGTGCTCTATAAATAAAGTTGAGTAGTTAATGAAATAAAGGAGACTCTATCGGGCTTATGCCCTTTTCATAGACAAAAACTGCTTACCCAGAAGGACAAAATTGTCGGTACCCTTCCGTTAAATATATATATAAAAAAAAAGCATCAGTCACTGAAATAATTTAAAACCGACCAAACTGGAACTTTCCAAAATGCGTACCGACGAGCTTAAAAGCTATTGGGAGAAAGTATTTTCGACAAATGACACAAAATTGGAGTCTATTGGTCACACGCCACATCAAATTTATATTTACAGTTAAGAAAATGAAGGATGCAAACAAAATAATACTGTAGCAAGCAACTGTGAAACATGGAGGAGGCGCTGTCATTGTGTGTTCTGCAAACAAACTTGAGGCAGCCGAAGGAGTCCTCATAAGGAGTCAGCCAAAAATATAGGACAGGTGCAGACGTGTGAATGTAGTTCTATCACTGACCATTGTTGGTTTTTCTTTCTTTAAAAAAGGGTACACATTTATTGAAATAGTTTAGCTTGATGAGGAATAGTTTGCAAATATGTTGTCCATGGCCGCATGTCTGCTACACAGTCCTGAGGTTCCAGGTTCGAATCTTGGCTCCAGCCTTGTGGAGTTTGCATGTTTTATCAGCGCAGTACTGTGGCTTCCTCCTGCATTCCAAAAACATACTTTGGCTTAATTGAAGACTCTAAATTCTTCATAGGTGTGAGTGTGAATGTTCCCTACAATTGACTTACAACCAGTCCAGGGTGTAGCCCGTCTCTCGCCCAGTGTGAGCTGGGATAGGCTCCAGCTCACCTGTGACCATAATTAGGACGAGCTGTAGAAAATTGATGGATGTGTTGTCCATATGAACTTAAATAATTCAATTTATCAGTGTTTGTCAATTAGTATTTGTCAGTCTGACTTCCAAATTCACCACTAAGCTTTTTGTCGACAATTTAACTGTTCATTCGTAAGTTTATCAGTTTATTTTTGAAAGGGGACAATGCAATTTCATAGAACACATGAAGTACACATGGTTAAAAAAGCCAGAATTAGCCAGAAGGCTAGTTTTCATCTGTAGTCCCCTGGCCATGATGTAAAAAAGCAATAAAATACATCTACAAGACAATATAATACAGGATACATAATCAACTATACTGTTAAGAGAGAATAAAACCATAATTTTTTTGATCATAACAAAAAAACAACATAACATACTTGTCTTTTAGTGTTGGCAGCTATAGGTGTTAACTAGCCACATTTTCAGTTTTTTGTGAAGGGCTTGTATGTTGTAAGCAGTTTAACCTCCTCAGGTACTGAGTTCCACTCACCAGCGCTCCTCACTGACCAGGCTGACTTACTGAAAGTGCTCCTGCGCAGAGGAATGAGACAGTCACCTCTGACAGAGCCTCTAGTGACACGCTCAGAGCTGTTTCTTTGGCTGATGAACTCAGCCAGAGGAGCTGGGGCCAAATCATGCAGTACTTTATAAATCAAATTTAAATCTGCAAATATGTGAAGACTGTCCCAGTTTAAAAGACTGTATTTTTTTTAAATTGCACAGTGGTGATAGTGCCTTGGTTTTTTTATCCATCACTTTAATTACTTGTTTGTACGAAACTTCCAATGTTTTTTTTGCATTCTGACCAGCCTGGGACCAACTGGTTATGCAATAGTTAAAGTGACAGTTAGTTAAAGTTTACATGATGGAATTGTGACCCTTATTGAAGTACAGTGGAGCCTCAATTTAACAGACCCCGATTTAACGGACTTCAGATTTAACAGACAGAAAATAATGTCCAGTTGGAAACTCAAAATCACCTCTTTCATGCACCAGGGGGATAAGTTTGAATAAATTATAAAACGCATCAAACCTTTTAAAACTGTTTTATATTTATTTACAAATGTTTTGTCCTGTACGGAGTCTTTTTTTAGCCCACAAAAAGTACAAAACAATATTTGTGTATTGGTCTGGTGTTTTTTGGTCACAAAAAAAGTGCTTCAATTTAACGGACAATCTGACTTAACGGACAACCCCTCCCCCATATTAGTCCGTTAAATCGAGGTCCTACTGTACAAAACCTGCTCTAACCATTACTTGCCTGCTGTATCAAAAGTTGTGGTATTTCATATTCATCATCATCATCATAAAAGCATCTATGAAATGGAAAAAAAAGCATACATGGTACAGCAATGTTCTGGAATAACATTGGCATTCTCGAAATAACAGAGTGTGTTGTTTTGTCCACCAGGTGGTGAAGCAACATGAGGGTTCTGGTAGCCAGCCTGTAGTCAGTCCCAAGTACTGTCCTGGTGTAAACAACAATCCAGGTTACCTCTGTGAGACAGGACACTGCTGCGGAGAGACGGGCTGCTGTACCTACTATTATGAACTCTGGTGTGAGTCCTCTGACCGCCTTTGTCCATCTGCATTGATGTAGAATGCGAACATTTGAAAGCAAACGTCCCAACGTCAGATGTTAAAAACCATTAATGTTTCCTTGTAATCACTTAAAACGGTCGTCTGTGAAAACAGGGCATGTTCACCAATACTTCTCTACCAATTACTACTGCTTTACAAAGTGACACCGCCAACTGGTGGCCTGGCATGCATATTACAGGAAGTCTTCAGTTTGCAGTTCCGTTCTTAGGGCAGTGGATAATTTGTTGGAACGTGCCGTAGTCTTATTACTAACCTATGCTAAAACACTACTAATGTCATAATTACAGTAAATATTTGTAAGAAAAACATTCCAGGCCATAAATCCAAAACAAATGAAAAACAGTAAGTACAGCAATCACCGAAGTTACTGAACATGCCTTGTTTCTTTGTGTTAGTCTCTGATTGACCGTTATTAGTATTAGAAAAAGGATGAATCAAGTTTTCAAATCGCGCTGCTTGTTATGTTTTTGGCTTAAAGATTGGGCTACTTTATTTCTTGGTGGCAGGGTTCTGGCTGCTGTGGACCGTGCTGATCCTCTTCAGCTGTTTCTGTGCTTACCGCCATCGCCGTGCCAAGCACCGAAGTTACTGAACATGCCTTGTTTCTTTGTGTTAGTCTCTGATTGACCGTTATTAGTATTAGAAAAAGGATGAATCAAGTTTTCAAATCGCGCTGCTTGTTATGTTTTTGGCTTAAAGATTGGGCTACTTTATTTCTTGGTGGCAGGGTTCTGGCTGCTGTGGACCGTGCTGATCCTCTTCAGCTGTTTCTGTGCTTACCGCCATCGCCGTGCCAAGCTGAGGATCCAGCAGCAACAGAGACAGAGGGAAATCAATCTTCTTGCCTATAACGGAGCCTGCAACTTCCCATCCTCCATGCTGGATCTCAGTATGTTTATTTAAGGACACACATTTCATTGTTTTCCAGTAGTAGTTCCACTGTTTAAAGATAAAGCTATTTGTAAGTATACTACCTTCGTACTTCAGCTTCGGCAACATTATTGTATAGCTTAGGGGTGGGCAAAATCTTTGTGCTCAGGGGCGACTGATAAAACCCACAGACGGGCCAGGTCATTCATAGATGAGGGGAAAACACAATTTCAATTGTACACTACTGTTCAAAGGTTTGCGGTCACATGGAAATATCCTTGTTTTGTTAAAGAAGATTATTAATCAGATAAATGATGCACGTAATCAGAATTACAGTCTAGCCCAGGGGTGTCAAACTCATTTTTATTGCGGGCCACATTGTAGTTACGGTTTCTCTCAGAGGGCCATTATGACTTTGAAAACCATATAAATGTTTCATCGCGTCCTCATATTATTACATAGACAGAGCAAATTCATGGATAACTAGTTTTGAAATCAAAATTCAAGGATAATAGTTTGTTCAGCTATTGTTCAAGTTACTGTAAAAGAGGGGTTTGGTAACCAAAAAATGCTTGAAATTTTGGTGCAGATTTTCGCAAGGATCATGGAAGTTACACCTGATTTGCTTTCGGGGGCCACATAAAATGATGTGGTGGGCCGGATTTGGCACGCAGGCCTCGAGTTTTACACCTGTGGTCTAGTCATTGTTAATGTGTAAAAAATAAAAAAAAACATGGAAGGACTGTACAGTTTTGCTGCAAAGCTTATATATTTTTAAGTTAAGTGTCTTTGGGTGTTCAGAAAAGCACGATACACAAATTTTCCGGCTAGCTGTAACTATGGTGAATGTAAACAGTAGTGTATGTGAAAAGGCTAAGTTATTGCTGCACAGTGATTTGCTTGTGAACACACTGTTATTTCTTCACAATAAAGTGTGTTTTCACTTATTTCTGCGTAAATTCTACAGTATTTTGTATTAACCACACACCGATAAAAATATGGGAACTATAAATTCATTTTGTGGCTGGAATGGCCTAATTGCGTAGCCCATTAAAAATACATTGTTGTCTTTCAGGACATAAAATTGCAAAGCACCTAGGTATGACTGTGTTATTGTTTTAGGTTTTCTGGCCACCTTCAAGTTACCCTCTTATGATGAAGTAGCAGCGCGGCCCACCACACCTCCTCCACCTTACAGCTCCGTCTTCGCCCTGCAGGGAGGCGTCATGCTAGGGCCGAGCTCCTCCTACCCCCATCACCACCTCCACAGTCACCCCTGCTCCCCCTACCTGGGCCCGGGCCCCAGCGGCCTCACCTCATCCCAGAGCTCCGACAACTACACCAGCTGCTCCTGCGAGTCCTGCTCCCTCACTTCGCCCTGCAGCACCTCCTTCTCTGTCCAGGTGACGGACGAGACGTACGACAGCAGCCGCCTGTCCACGCCCAGCGAAGCGGGGGGCGACGGCGCCCTCTTACCCAGGGCGGCGGGCGGCCGCTTATCAACTAACTCGTCCTCGCCACCTTCGTCCCAGGTTCCACCGGATGTTATACCGGCGCTCACTCCAGATGTCATTCCCAGTCATTCCTATAATGGCAATGAGGGGATCTCACGCCAGGCTGCCCCGCTGTCACTGCCCCTGTGGCCCTTTAATAGCTATCGTCCCTCGCAACACCCTCGCCTCCCGCTTTCACCCATCAGTCTGCTATCTTCCCTTCCCTCCGATCAAGTCCATCATCTCGTCTACTCGGACCCCCTGTACGCCACGCCCAAAGAAAGAGAGGGAGACGCGCCTCATCAAGGGGCTGTCCCTGCCACAAGTATGTCCACCGTGATGCACCCCGAAGACGAGGACGAGGAGGATGACGAGGAGGATCACTTCCGCCACCGACGCCTGACGGGAGATTCCGGCATCGAGGTGTGTCGCTGCAAAGTCAAGCGAGAAGACCGAGAGGAGGAAGCGTGCCTCAAGGAGTGGGAGCCGCAAGACAGAGGGAACTGCTCCGTCCGAGCCAAGGAGGGCGTCCTCTCACCCCTGCTGGACGACTGTGTCCAGCACCACGGCGACGCCGTTATCGTCGTGGAGTCCTCTGTAGTCTAACGAGCAAAACAAGAAAAAAAGTCAGGTGTTTATGGTTAGCGTCAGCCATATAGAGCAAGACAAGTAGGTGAAAAGTCACTGAAGTTAGTCTTGGAGGTGACTGGGAGGACAGGATGAGTTATCTCCTCTTGTTTTCACCTCCGAGAGAAGGTCTTACTTGAGTGAGCCTTGATAATTGTTACCTCTGCCAGGTATAAAAGCACAAAAGATGTCAGTTTGTTGGGTTGATAGTTAGCAGGATTACATAATAAAACACCGAACCAATAAAAAACATTGTAGTGTCACATCTACCAATGAAGAGCCCGTTACATTTTGCGGGGAATCTGGAAAAGTGCATTTACATAAATTCATTTTCCCTTCTTGACCTTTTTGAGTCTGCCCTGCTCCAGAGTTAAAGTGGTAAAACCCCTCCAACCAGTCACTTTGTCATGCTTTTAACGCACATTGAACCTGTATTAGCCATAGTTTAGCGCTAGCTATGTGACTTCATAAAAACTTTATGGAGGGATAGCTCATGGGCCAACGAAAACCTATGTAAATATGTTTGCAGATCTGGATAAAAGTATACACTTACAGGAATTTCTTTGTACTTTTACCCTGTGCTGCAAAGTTACGTGGTGACTTAAGCACTTGCCACATGATGTCACAAAATGTGAGGTATTGTTTTAATTGTCATCAATCGGTTTGTTCATTTGAAACAAGGACTATGCTAAAAACACTCGACCGATTCCCACAAAACATAGTAGTGGCACACCTACCAATGAAGAACCCACTACATTTTGCTGGGAATCAGGAAGAGTGCTCTTACGGTAATTTATTTTTGCGTTTTTCCCCTTTTCAGTAAACCCCCTATTCCACAGTTAAGTCCCCTCCGCCCTTTTACTTCTGGTACAAGTTTAGCACTATCCACGTGATGTCACAAAAACTTTGCCGAGAGGTGACAAATGGGCCGAAATTGTGTGTGCATACAGGAATTTATTTTTATAGTTTGAGCCACTTTGGCAACAATGGAACTACTACTAACACAAATAACACCACTTACCCATTATCAACATATTACATCATCCTCCAGTAAGTAGCCTGCTAGCAAACAAACAGTTGGATAAACAACCCCAAGCAATGTGCTTTATAGAAGCAGAAAAAACACTTTGGCCTTGATGGAGGTCTGTACTCAAAGGCCTGCTATTCTAGTTTGTTTTACCTCTTCCTTCACATTGATGGGGAAAAAAAACAATAAGCTGGTCTTTAGGGTCTCGCCATTTTTACCCACCGCATTAACATACATTAATTTGTTCGCATCATATATTTAATGCAAACCTATGCTATACAATCAAATTTGGTGGCAGTCGCATATTGGCTTATGCATTGTGTATTGGCCACAACTTTCGCCATACCCATAAGTTTGATAAAAATCCTGAATTAATCATTAAAAAGGGTATAGATAAGGCGTATAAATCAGGGATGGGTATTTGACTACATTTCCTCGATTGCATACGGGAAAGAATAATGGGGGTTTTTTTCTTCATATTTTTAATGAGTTAAGGGAAGCTCAGTGAATGTTCTGAACCCGTTTTCATGCCAGTATTGTGGCACGGATGTAGCTCAACTTGGTACAGCCGATGTCATGTTGAGAGTGAATCAACAGCGCATCTGCTGGCGCACTCCGCTTTGACGCCATTGCTTCACCCAATCGTTCTTCATGATCTATGACAGTGGTGCCTTGAGATGAGTGGCCGGATTTTCGAGTTGTTTGAGATACGAGCCATCATTCAGCCGATTTTTGTTGTTGTTGTTGACTTGCAATGCTAACTTGAGATAGGAGCGCTATATGGTGGGAGTGAACTCTCCTCAAAATAAGTAGCACTTTGGCAAATAGTGAACAACTCGTCAAACGACGTTTCATCCTGTTTAAAGCCACTTCCAGTTGAAATTTACTGTCAAAATAAACAAACTAGGAGAATTACACGTTTAAAACAAACTTAGCCGTTAGTCTGCTAGCTAATGCAAACACATAATGGGAAATATATATTTTTGTTTTTTACTTAAACAACTGGTATTTGAACACAAATGGTGCAGCAACACATTTAGACATTCAATAACAGTACTCACAGTCGTATTCTCTGCGAGGAGCGGACACGTCCATATACAGTATAAGAGCTGTCTCTTATACTGCCCCCTGGTGGCCAAGGTGGGCAGCAGCCCAATGGTCATTCAATTGATGCAGTGTGACAAAATTAAAAATAATTATATTTAATTATTACTGTATGTTTTTATAAAGTACAATATAATAGTGTGCTATTTTTCATATTAAATAAACACTCAAATATTTGTGGGCCTTTCCATAAATTTCATTCGGGAAGATGATTTGTGATTCTAGTGCTTTGAGTTCCAAGTGTGGTCACGGAACGAATTAAACTCGTATCTCAAGGCACCACTGTATTACGCCCATCCCTAATGTAAATGTAAGTTCGCTGAAGTTTTATATTTTGTATTTTTTTCAAAAGAGCAGCTCTTGACAAGTGACTCATACATTATTGTGTCCTCTCATCACCACCTTCATGTTATGTCCCAGGTATGTAAAGCTTTAATATGGTCAGTATGGTGCAACACTTCTGACTGTTACATGGATAGATCATGGCTACCATAGCATACTGTTAAATACTCCGGCTCTCGTGTGTTTCAAGGTTGTTACTGTTTAAAGGCGATGTGTTAACCCGACGCCCTCACACACTAATAATGAATGTAAAAGCACCGCAACGAGCTGGAGTGCTTCTGGACATTTTTATAGGGGGAAGAAGAAAAAAAAAAAAACGGGGAAATGTATGCTGCAAGGCCGGTGAGACGTGTTTTTGAGCGTTCAAAAATATTTGGAGACAGTTTAAATGTGACGGTTTATTCAGACTGAATTGAGCTAGACTTTTTTTTGGTACTTAAAAGTTATTAGTTGTACAGTACAGTCACCATGTAGAGTGCCCGCCTCATTGGGTGGGTGACTAAGGAGCCCTTGACTGAAGTACCCTGCGGGATTGAGGGAGGTTACTCTGTCCCGCTGGTGGCTCCATTTTATGGAAATAGCGCACACACATACACAAACTATATTTGAGCATATAACTAATGCGCATTCTTGTGCCACTAGTTTCCATGGTGGACACGGTTGATGGACAAGAGACCACTTTGATTTTATTGTGGCAGATTTTTCTCCTTTTATGTCTGAAAGTGTAAGGAATTTGTGATTCCTTGATTTTTTTTTAAGGCCATTATGACACCTTTTGTGTCTCAGAGGGAATTAGTGCTCTGACAGAGATACACTTAGGTCATGTGGACTATTAAACAGTTTGCATGGTTTTGCTTTTATACACCATAATGGATTTGAAATAAAATGATCAAAATATGAACAGTGTAGATTTTCAGGTTATGTGGCATTTGCCATTTTGGGAATCCATGCCATTTTATGCCACCGTGTTTGACACAGTTTTGACACATGCTTTGATTACCCGTTCCCCTAAACCTTGAAGGATCCCAAAAAGAATTTTTTAATTTTTTTTACGTGGTCCATGAAAGCAAATCATGTGCATTGACTTCATGTCTCTTGCTAAAATATCAAAACTGGAGATTGTCTTAACTTCTGATAACGGTCAGATATTGTAATAATTTCTTTGTTACCAATTCCACTTTTAAGGTAAAATTGAATAATAGTTGAACAACATTATTTTACCTGCTTCTGATTTCTGAACTAGTTAGCCATCATTTTGTTGTGTAAATGTAATATTAGGCGTTCATACATTTATATGTATGTTGTATACTACTTTTCAGACCGATACCAGTGCAAGTATTCACTCTTGAGTACTCATGATAACGATACCAATAGTACTTTTGATATATGAAAATTAAATTAACACAATGGTTGATAATTGTGAACAAAGACCTTAATTTCTGACACACGCGATGATTTACCGGTGTCAGACCGCCGCAGTGTGCTGCCAACTACTGGCAAGGAGGACTTACTCAACGCCAAATTATTTTGCTTAAAAGTGTCGGCAGCCTTCATGAGCACCATATCCCTTGAAATAAGGCCGGTTTTGGCCCGATACCTGGTATCGGTAGTCACCTCTCCCTAATTCAATAGTAACGGCCCTCCCAAGGAAACCATAAGTACGATGTGCCTCGCCACATAAATCAGTTTGACACCCCTGCAGTGTATGTCGTTTTTAAACAACCTAGAAAAGTGGTAAGCCACGATACAGTACTTGGTTGTAACGTAATATTTTAACAACACAAATACATACATAAAAATACATCTCTATATTATAGATTTGTTTTCCACTCTCAACCTCGTGATAGCCTACTTCACTTGTGTCACCTTGCACTTCATTCTGTTTGCTGCAGTGAAAACAGCTTTGACAATTGTCCAAGTGCATTGGAGCCCCGGGAAATGGAGGCACTCTGAATAAAGTGGCTATAATGTAATTCCAAAATAGTAAATGTCATATTGTTTTGAAACCTCTCAAATTGAAGCTGAAAGTCGACACTTGAAATCCATTATGGTGGCGTGTAAAGCCAAAATCATACAACATTCTAGACCTAACTTGATCAAGATGTATTGTACGTTCCTTCTTTAAATAATGTTATTTATTAGCACTAGCTGACGTGTGATTTAAAACAGCCTGTGGTGCCTAGAAACTCTTTAGGCATAATATATTTTCCTGCTGCTACATGAGCGCGCGTGTATGTGCGTCTTTTGTTTTTGTACGTTGTGTGTCGTACATGAAATGGGTTTCAGCTGTGCAGCTGTGCTTTTAAGCGGTCTGTTTCTAAAAAGTTACGCAAGACTCGCAAAAGTAGTATTTAGCAATAGTGTTCACACTTTGTTTTTCCCGACTGGTGGATGCTGGTTGATGGAAAACCTACTGTTGTGAAGAAAAAAAAAAAAAAAAAAAAAAGACTTTTACCTCTTTCGTACTGAGCCCTGGGCTGTGCTGGGCCGAGGCCCTCGATTGTACATATGCAGTATATTTACTGTCAGCATTTGAAAGGCCTTTGGCTTCAAGGTTTCTCCCAAGTGCAAACAAGAAAGTGGCTTGGCTTAGGCTCAGTTAGTGGCCCTCATGTGTTAGCAATATTCACGTCAGTTTGAAAGCTACTCTGAAAAATCTCAAACGATAAGGTTCCTAAATTTCCTTCAAAAAGTCCTATCAGCTGTTTCCTAAGATTTTTGGGGGGAGGGAGGAGGGTTAAAAAAAAGTTTTTTGTTTGTGTTGTTTCCTTCAAAACTCTGCTATCCTGTCTTATTTTCCCTCAAAAAGATGATTAACATTCTTTATAGATAGAATAATTTTACTTGCTGACTTTTTAGTCTTGCAAAACTGCTGAAAAATATGGTTGGCGTAACTGCTGAAAAATAGGGCCGCTGTGAAAAATTACCCTAACTCTTTTCACAATGTTTGCCCAATAACACTCTCCTCCAAAGGTATTGGGACAATTGATCTGAAATTAAATCAGCTTTGAAATTAAATAGCCTAGCCATTTTTCGTTAGCAAAGTAGAGCGTACGACAAAGCCCTGCCACGACTAGTGAAAATCTGCAAGTAATTGACTCCCACTTAAAACTCATTCACTGCCAGGCCTCTATGTTAAGATAGATATTTTAATTCAAATCCCGTCAATGGCAGTGAGTGAGTTTTAAAAAGGTTTAGAATTGCCACAAGATGGTGTCAAAGCATTTTTTTTCTATTAGGCAAGGCTATGACCTGACTAAATTAATCTCCTTTTCTCAGTCAACATATTATAGATCCTTGGCAACAAGATTGCGCCAAAGCAATATTTTTGGACACGGCTCCGGCCTGACTAACCTCCTCCTCTCACTTCAACGTAGTTCCTTCGCACCAAGATGGCGACAAAGCAATATTTTTATATTGAACATGGATTTGGCCTTGAGCACCAAAACGGCGAATAGTTGCGTGTAGTGACAGCAAATAACGGAGGTAATAAGAAAATGCATATATGCTGCACAACCATTTGTAATGTCCAAACAAGAAAGTAAACTTGAGTGTACAAATTTTCTGGAATGTACTGTCTACATCAAAAATAAAGGAATTTGTATCACTATTACAATACTTTTGGAGGGCAGTGTACATGCAATATGAAAAGGGTGAGAGAATATACGGCAAGTTACTATTGTTCCCTTGACAAACTTGAATTCTAATCTTTAATGTTGTTCAAATGCATATGAGTAATAATATTTGGTGAAGACCGATAATTGCTATTGCATTTTTAGAATTTGTACCCAAAATGCTGTGAAAAAACAAATAAGGCTGACAGGCTGTGTCCATGCGGAATATAATCGCGTGTATTTTTGGAATAAAGTTTGCCCTTTGACCCGACGTAACGGTAACACATGAGTGCCACCGAGCGTTGATTTCACACCGAAGCCGAGCTGTTGTGCGTTCATCGCTGTACATAGAGAACACGTTTTCATTTTGCCTTCTGTGCAAGTGTTTCGAGACTAAACACGGCCAAACTCGGCCCTCATCATAGGCCGCGGCCCACTTTAAGACTGTTACTGAGTTTTGACTGCAAAGGACTATTCATTGTCTCCTTATCAAGAGAGCATTTCCCCTATATTTTTTACTTGAGTGAAGCAGGGAATTGATAGGGAATAAAATAGGTAGGAAAAAAACAAAAAACGACTGATCACTTAACACTGTTGATCTTTTGAAGAACATTTATTATTGTGTCTAGAAGCAAGCAGGATCTATAGCAGTACATGTGACTATGTGAACTAGTTCAGATGAATATTACTCCCAAGTTGTGGTGTTCCTTTTAAGGTATCTTCTATCTGTGCTGCTCTTGTGTTGTAAGCATGTGTGAGACACTTTCTGTTGTCGTGCAGTTACAAAAACAAAACACTGTCGCTTATCATGAGGCCAAAGTTGATTTTCATTTTGCTATCATGATATTTGTCTATAAGAGCATCCAGGCACGTTTATTATGTCTGGCAATGATTGGAAAGCTCGGGGTGTATAGCATAGAAACCTCTGGTGCATAACTCTGATGTGAAATGAGATTCTTAACATTTTCATATATTTGTAAATTTAATGGGTGCTGTTTTCAAGGAGGTTGGATTTAAAATTCTTCCTCGCCTGATGTTTTTTTTCTTTCATTTTTTTCCATTGCTGCTTCTGGAAGTCTATCATGTTGGCTACAGACACCTAAACTACTTTAAATCAACTACAACTGTGGATTTGGTGACAAAATAAAGTGAATTGAGCAAGCAAATTTGTGTATTTGCTTTCTTAACAGGCAATAATAGTTGTTTTTCCAGATCACTTTGCTTGGAAATGAAACACTTGAGAAAACAAGCAACTTAGAGTAGTCGTGATTAATTTGGCTGAACCCAAAAGGTGTGTCCAATTACTGTTCCTGGTTGAAAAGACCAAGCATTTACCTTATATAATCCACGCGCCAATTATCTGATGTGTTGTCCACTTAAATACCGCATAAATATGTATTATCCCTGTAATAAATTCCAGGCAGCGCAGTAACATGTTTGCCTCAGTTGAGAGGTCCTGGGTTGAAATCTCAGAACATGCATGCGATATAATAAAAAAAAAAAAAAAAGGTATTATTTGTGAGAATATAATAACGCCTAAGAACTAATAATTATCAAAATTTAATAAATACCCCTAATATACCCTCAGTACTCTCTGGAGTAGCGTGATAAGAGTCTCAAGCTACTGTATGAAGAATGGCAAAGGTCCTAAAGTGATACTGGACTGGTTGCCAAATAAATAAGGAATAGGTTTTCGACCCGACCCGAACCCTCAGCCGTAAGGTCAAGAAGATCCTTCAGATCACCTTTGGTGTGCTGCAACAACATAATGAGGCTCCCTCCAGTAAAAACAGCTGGAATGACATAGAAGGGCCATTTGTAAAAAAAATAAAAAAATTAAAAAAATAAAAAATGGAACCTAACGGTAAAGACATTTTGAAATTAAAAGTGTGAAAAATATAATATATAAATATATAATATAGTATTACCTTTTGAATAGTAGCAACTGACAATAACTAATAAGTACTCATATCTGTAAAAATGTTTTTCAAAAGCTAAATTCTATTATTTTGATGAATAAAACAAATTATTATTGTAATTGTTTTTACATTTACAACGAATGCAATCAGTGTAAATTATTTCATGAAATAAATAGAAATATTACATGTAAAATAAAATATTTTACGATCATTTTATGTTCAATAAATCACTAACTAATTACTTCATAAGATAAATATATTAATACATTTTAATTCACCGATTTTAGGGGGGAAACTGCCCAATGTTGATAAGTCAAAACGCTTGTTGGACCGCATGAAACGCCACGGGCCCAACACGAGCACAATCTGTTTAGGCCGCCATCTGCTGGCGAGAAGTCGAACCACAACAAAACGTCACAAATGTGCTTCCCAGTCATCTCGCGCGACTGAGAGCCCACTTGAAATTGCCACTGGATTTTTAATCTGTCTAAATATATTGCTAAAATTACTATCGTGTGTTATCGTGCAATATTTGTGTGTCTGTGGGGGGGGGGGGAACAGTACGATGACGATGTCCCTCCCTCCTGCTCTGTGATTGGTCGGAAGGACCCAGCCCCCACCCTCCACGCGCACCCACGTGACCGCGCTCGCTACCTCCAAGTTAAAAACAAGACTTTGTTTATCTTACTGCTCAAATGTGCTCGGCCTCAGGAGCTCCCCTGCTCGCTTTTTTGCGTCGCTCTCTCCACAGCCGCTGCTAAACACTAAATCTACGTCCTCCTCCGCGCTTTTGAGTTGTTGTTGTTTTTTTTTGGTCCCCTGGTGGAACTAAGGACGATAAAGGGGGCGGGGGACTGTTATCCAGCCAAGTCTCGTCATGGCGACCGAAGTGGACGCTCGGTCTTCGGCTCAACAAGCAGACGGTGAGTCAGTGCTAGGGTGTCCGGGGGGTTGGGGGTCGACCTCCACTCGCTCCGGGGCCCGCTGGCAAGCTCTGGCCGCCCCCATTGTCCGTGCATGGGATGGGCTGCACGACTAGCATGCTGCACCATGTGCTCCGTAGAACCAGCCCCCCCCCCCCTCCCCAAACTACCACAATCACTTTTTCACACACAACTACCACTGTATGCTGACGTAATATTGCACGTTTACCGCTGTAACTCAATTTTCTTGTGCACTAACTGACTCCCGACATAGACATTGTTTGGCTATTTTTTTTTTTTTTTCAAACGTCCTTGCCTGCTGATTGGACGAGCCCGGAGTGTTCACTTCCGCCTTGACAAACATGTCTGCCCACACTCGTGCGACGGTGTTCCAAGATACAAAGCAACGCTTTCATTGCCATCGAGGGAACTGATTTGAATTTGTGTACACTCGACGTCATTTTACGTCATACGAAAACCCGTTCCGTGCACATGACGTCAGAAGCGCAGCCCATTGCTCCAATGGGAGGAGCTTATATAATCGCGTTTCAGTGTGTTTAAATGTTACGTAAATGTCAGGAACGTATTATTAGCAACATAACCAGCAGATTGTGCCGTTAATAAGACACGGATTAAACGTGTTTATTAATACATTGACCGATATCGAACTCTGCGACACGCGGAATGTGTGTCTGCAATAGTTAGGGCTACATAATGAATAAAAATTTGATCGATTCAGTGTGCCTGATTGTTGGCAATATTTACGTTTAAAATGCGGCCTTTGCTGCATATATAAAAACGCGTTTTCTCAACCAGTAGTCAGCCAACCACCAGGGGGCGAATGTGTGGTTGAGGCTTTATTAAGATGCCCAAATAACAAAGGAGGATTTGTTGTAGTGTGTCATGTTGCATTGAAAACTGTTTGGTTGTCAAAATAGCTCTTGATTAATTTGCTAATCGATTATTTGTCGATTGATCGTTGCACCCCGTTATGGCGTCTTTACCACAGAGCAGGCGTGGCATCTGTAAAGCTGACAGCTGCTGCTTTGACCACCAGAAGAATTAGGAATATGTCAAACATTCTCTTTTTTTTTTTTTTTTTTTTTGGTATCTTTTTGATCAAAACATTTTAATGTTATCATAAACATGAAGTATTGTATTTTGACATGAACATACATACATTTCATTCACGCTATCTCGTAGCATTTCCATTTGAAGTGAACTTTGAATAACCCAATAGTCCTTGGGGATTTAAATAAAAAAAAAAAATAAAAAAACTTCACGTGGACCCATGACAAATGACACTCATTGTTCATCATATGCAGATTATAAAATGTTCTATCCATTCCCCCACATGCAACGTTTTGATTGAGTTCATTCAGTGGCAATTACTTTTCCTTCTGCGTGATAAACGCGTCCGCATGCGCTGAAGGTATCTGTATGATTTGCTCACTGAACCAAAGTGTACCATAAGTTTGTAACATCCAGTCGACTAGTAGTATGTCATTTGAGAGGAGGGCTGTGTTTAGCTCCTGCTCCTTTCCGCCAGCGCTGCTACTGTAAACGCTGTTTAAAAAAAAAAAAAAAAAAAAAAAAGGCAAACATGTTGTCAACATCTCGCTGGCTGCCATGCAGAAAGTGGGGCAGGGGGCATCTGTTTAGAAATTAAGATCTTGTTGTATATGCAGCAATAGGTAAACTTTATTTTATGTTTAATTTTTGGGGTTTTTATTAAGTGCTGTAAGGGCGATACTAAATTTATGAAAACCTCTGATGCAAGGATATGATGTCAAGCATTTGTGGTTTTAAATGTTTTGGGGGGTTTTAAAAACAGTTCTTCTGGGGTTTTGTTTGGGCACAAGCATTGCATGCAATGGCCCTCTTGAAATGACTTCTTCCCCTTTTGTATTCTTTGGACGAATGTATTGATAGTCTGAGCGCGTTCTCCGACTCTGAGGCTGAATTGACACAAGTCAAAGTGCTCAATTTCCACATTGTCGATTACAAAATCAATACATAAATGCGGATATCCACGCACATTTCTCAACCAATTCAAAACAATTTAACTTTAGCGTTGTTCTTTTCAACATTTCAACAATTCACTTAATTACACAGCATTTCATTTCATGCGTCCACACGTAATTCCAACCAAAATTGCATTCTCTAGTTTGTTTTTACTTTTATGTGTGGCCGAATCAAATGCTCTTGCCCTATATGGCCCACGTGCAGTAGGTTGCCTATTCCTCTTTTTGGCTATTTATGTTCAAGTGTGACTTAGTTTCGAACAGCTGCAGAAAGTTGCCTGACTGCAAAACACGTGTTGCGCAACTCCCATTTAGGCAAAACTTTTTCTTCTTCTTCCTCCCCCCGCAGCTCTCTACTGTACCCTGATTGGTTGGGCACATGTTTTGGCACAGCGTCGTTGGTCGACTAATTTACAGCCAGTGACAGACCGCGTGATCTACGTATGGGAGGGAAGGAACAAGCCAAGTGGAAGAATGCGCTTGTTTATGCACTCCTGAGGCGTGGGGTGTGGCTGTAAAGAGTTAAATGTGCAATGTTGCTTCCTTTTTGTTTGTTTCAAGGACTAAAATTCTGTGAATTACCTTATTGGCTTTCTAGGAGAGAGTCTGGATTTAGTTTTATCTGTGGTCTGGACCTCTTCCCACCCTCCAGTAATATATAGCGCAGTGAGTGCTCACACTATCATTTAGGCCTCTGCATAAGTATTCATTATACCCCACCCCCAGTCTCGCCCGAGCGGGTCACGTGACCCACGACCATGCCATATGTAGTCAGGTCAGCCGCTACGAGGCGACCGTGCAAGGACGGGAGCGAACCAAGAGAAAAACAGGCGTCAGCGTTTCTTTACCATATGTTCCCCCTTTTCTGTGCCCCCTCCTCCTCCCTCGCCTGCAGGAACGCACCAGTCCCGCCTGTGTTGCGACACACACATACTCGCTTCATTCCTTGAAATTCACAAATGTTTAATGAGCACGTTGGCCACCTAATCGCTGTTTATGCAGTACACAAACTGAATCATCATAGAATACAAAACTGTGTTGTACAGGCAGTGTTTTGAAGACCATGGTAAGCGGAAATAAATAAATTGGACACAACAAAGAGAAGTGCGTTGTTAAGAACCCTGCCAAATTTGAATGGTTAAAAAAATGGCACGTACAGTGTTGCCTTGAGATATAAGTGATCTGACTTATGAGTTTTTCGAGCTGTCATTCGGACATCCGCCCATCCATTTTCTGAGCCGCTTCTCCTCACTAGGGTCGCGGGCTTGCTGGAGCCTATCCCAGCTATCATCGGGCAGGAGGCGGGGTACACCCTGAACTGGTTGCCAGCCAATCGCAGGGCACATACAAACAAACAACCATTCGCACTCACAGCCACACCTGTGGGCAATGTAGAGTTGTCAATTAACCTACCATGCAGGTTTTTGGGATGTGGGAGGAAACCGGAGTGCCCGGAGAAAACCTGCGCAAGCACGGGGAGAACATGCAAACTCCACACAGGCGGGGTCGGGGATTGAAACCTGATCCTCAGAACTGAGAGGCAGACGCTCTAACCAGTCGCCCACCGTCATTCGGACAATTTTTTGGATTTATTTTTTGCTTTGACTTGCGATCGCAAACTACTCTCTTCACTTTACAATAAGCGTCAGTTTGGCAAATAGTGAGCAATTCATTAAGAAAAAGGTTTACAGCTGTTTAATGGCACTCCCAGTTTAAGTTTACTGTTAAACTCAACATAAAACAGAAAATTACACATTGTGTAGTTAACACAACGAAACTACATTGCCTTAAGAAAGGCTTAATGCTAACGTATAATTGAAAATTCCTAACACGTTAACAGCATCGATGCTCGGGCTGCACAATATATCGTTTGAGCATCGTTATAGCAATCTACATGTGTGCAATAGTCACATCGCAGGGTCTTGTGGAATGTTGGTGCATTGATGTACAGCCTATAAACCGTAATATTAATAAGTGACCAGCAGAGGGAACACGTTAATCAATGCTAAGAAGATTAGCATTGATGTTACGGTAGCTTGTAACCCATCAACTAACACACACAGACCACCCCCAAGTGTTATATACTTATTTTTTTGTATAATAACTATTACTGAGGACATGGGGAAACAAATACATGCCTGCATTTACTGTAGCTCTCTTCAGAATGTGACAAATGAATGCGTGTTGCGGGAGGGGGAGAGCCACAGTATTGTTGGAGGGACAAATTTCAGGTGTACATAACAGCATGTTTGGTTAAACTAATGCACTCAAATATAGAAATGCTAATGCATTTGTTAAAAAATTGGTGGAAAATAACAGATTGAGTAATAACAAATGAATAGTGTTAGGAATGTGCTAATGACTACAGTATAACTGGGCATGAAAATAAATATTTAAATGCAGGTAGACTTCATATAAATGACTGAATACTTTTGTGCGCTACTGAGCATAGTTTTTCTAGTGAGAGCGCGACCTCATTAACATTTGGTGGGGGCCTGTCCACTCACAGGGACGTTTCCTCGCAACGACAAGCAGGAAGAGGCGGAGCGTCCCTACGCCGATGACGATGACGAGCTGAACGAGGCGCAGGTGAACGGCAACTGGACGCCCCAAGAGAAGGCCCTGCACGAGGCCAGGCTCAAGGCCAAGGCAAAGCGGCGCCTGCGCAAGTCGTCGTCCCGCAACTCCACCAGCGACTCCCTCTCGGAGTCCGGGGAAACCGCCGGTGCGGACCCCAACAGTCCGAAAGGCAAAGTCCCCACCAATGACCGCAAATCCAGAACGGGCAAAGGCAGAGGCCTGCCGAAAAAAGGTACTTCCCGGACCAGACTGTATGTCCTGTTTTTGTGACATGACACAATGAAGTCTAAGTAAACATAAACAACTGAAAGTGTGCACACCCTCTTATAACTGGGGATGTAGCTGTGTTCATAACTAACTAATCAGTTTCAAACTCATTAAAAAGATAGCACACACCTCCCACCAGGGTTACTTTGTGGAAACAGACTTTATTGCAAGACACACCCTAAAACTAAAACTAACTAGTTGTGAGTAATTGGAGTTAGGCAACATTACACCTTGTAGTCGTGTATAGCGATTTACGTATTGTATTATGTATGTGATGAATTAAACCTCAAGTAGTGTGCTTTTTGCATTTGATTGAATATTGTTATATGAAAATAACATATATTAATATTGTCATGTGTGTTTTTTTTTTAATGTAACCAATTCAATTCAAATAGATTCAATGTGAGGCCAGGGGGTGTTGTGCCTCTTGACGTTACTACCCACCTTTGCATGCAGTGTTGCAAACGCACTGTTTTATTTTTCTTTATTCTAAATTGTCATAGAAACATTGAGAATGTATGGGTGTGTATTATTATTATTATTTTTTTTCCGCAGGTGGTGCAGGCGGTAAAGGAGTCTGGGGTGCCGCTGGGATGGTTTACGAGGATGAGGAACCTGATTTGCAGGACCCCAACTACGACGAATCTGCTCAGGTTAGCATAAATGATGTAAATACTCATACTGGGCCCGGAGGAAAAAAAAAAACAAACAAAAAAACTGGTATCGGTGCATCCTTAGTCCAAGCACCTTTGTTTTTCCACCCAACATGTGTCACATGAGCTTGCTATCCAGATGGCTGTGTCGCATGTCAGTCAACAGAACCTTTCAATCTTTAACCACGTTATCAAGCAAAGGCTCAAAGTGGTGGTGAAAGAAAGTTGAGTGGTAATGGCGCTTCTGCAGCGAAGTTAAAAAAAGAAAGGAGGGGAAAAAAATAAGTTGATAACAGTAATTTCAGCCTCAGTTTTTGGAACACTGGAACCGGTACTGTGTAATTGGGAAACTAGGACACATCGGTACTGACAAATGGGCTGTGTGCTGACCAAGGGGATCACCTGACACACACCAAGGTCACCATGTCTTTGGAAAGACGCCAAGTCGTAAAGATAAACGTCAGGGTTGAATTTGGAAGAGTTCAGATAGTACAGGACATTGTATGAAAGACAGGCCGTTCTACCAATCTTATTTATACATTTTTATCTTTTGAGAAATCTTATCAACAGACCTCAACAACAACACTACTACACACACACCATATATATCTACTATATCTATATATATATATATATTTTAACAATATTCTCATAATATTGCACATTTCAAGATTTTCTCAAGTTATTCTCTTTTTATTTCATCTAGTTTTTATACTTTAATAATTACGCTTTAAAATCCTGTGATTTCATCTTAATTTTTTTTTTATTTTAATTTGGTATTTTTTTTCTTTTCTAGTTTTGACCCTCATACTCCTTCGAAAGTATTCGTGAGACAGGTGCCTAAATTACAGTCTGCATTGAAAAATGAGGCTGGCGTGAATGTGAATAAGTATTGTTTTGCATAGTTGCGTCTCGTTCAATTGTGCTGTTTTAATAATGCATCTTTTTGTCGTTTAAAGGGAGACACGGTTTATGCAAAAGTTGTTCCGGAGGTGGACAAGAGGGACCTGGGGAAAATGGTCAACCCAATCGTCCAGGAATACTTTGAACATGGAGACACAAAAGAGGTCCAGGTTAGTCATAGCATCATTTCCGTGATCAATAAACCTTTTTTGCACCAGCACAGAATGCGCCCTTTATATGTAATTTGTGAAATTATTATCAATGTAGGGATAAAGGAAATGTGCGTAACAATGTGTTTAAAAAAAAAACAAAACAAAAACAGACTGACATAACACAAAAAATCTAATGGTGGCCTAAAACTTTTAAGCAATATTATATGTTTAATTTGTCCAAAAACATTGAAAAGCAATTTCTCAGTCTAGCTGTTTGTGAAATTTGTGCTTGCTTGCTATGTTGACTCACATCCTGGCCATAAAACCCCACTGACCCCCAGCCAAAAAAAAACAAAAAACCTCGTGACGCTCCTGTCATGGACCCTGTTACACAAACGACTGGATTCAGCAAATTATTCAACACAAACGCACATACTACTACTATTACGATTTAGATATCCTAGCCTAACTAACACGCTAGCACAAACTAACATGACATCATTAAACTCACCTTCTGGTGTTTACACACAATAATAAATGCTAGTGAATACAGTCAAATCGCGTTGGCACTTTTGAGCACAAAAACAG
The DNA here is from genome assembly GCF_024500385.1 of Phyllopteryx taeniolatus. Classification (NCBI taxonomy): domain Eukaryota; kingdom Metazoa; phylum Chordata; class Actinopteri; order Syngnathiformes; family Syngnathidae; genus Phyllopteryx; species Phyllopteryx taeniolatus. The sequence continues at coordinate 32,124,058 of NC_084505.1, read as the reverse complement.
CGAATAGCCGAGATTAAAAAGGGTTAAAAAAATTGTCTGTTAATACACATATTTCTGTATGCTGAACCGCGGATATGCAGGGTTCACTGTACACTGGGTGGACACATCATTAGGTACACTTGCATACGGGCAACCACAATAATAAACATATAAACATATTCTATTATATTTGTATTGCCCCAACTCTAGATGTAACGCTTTCAGGTGTACTTAATCTTGTGTCCAAATGTATAGCCAACACAGTGATTCATGTTCCCAAAGATGCTGCTGAAGGAACTCAACTTGGGCCCGCACAAGTATGAGTTCTCCTCGGTGGCCGTCTCCCTGTCCCTGGAAGGCAAAGCCAGCCACCGAGAGCTCACCTCCCGCCTGCTGTCCGACCTGTCCGTCAAGCTGCTCACACAAAGCGACATGGCGCGGGCCTTCGACAGGATGCTCAAAGACCTGCCTGACCTCATACTTGACACGCCTGAGGCTCCGCAGGTACACGCCCCTGTAAATTGAGCCTTGTGTTAGTTTATAAATAAAGTAATGGTGTAGTGCTATGACTGACCTATGAGAGGCAGCGTGGAGCCACAGGGCATCAAGAGTGCCGGAAAATACAAAGAAGAAATAGTAGTAGAAGAAATAGAAGTTTTCTCACCGTCTAACTGTTTTCCACAGGATAAATCTCAGGTTAATCTTTGCTCATATTCAGACCGAGTCGGTATGTGTGTATGTGGGTTTAGTCTTCTTCTAATGAGTTCCCTTACCTGCGCTACAAGAAAAATTCTTTAAAAGTAGTAATTATGCAAATAAATGTATCCTGTGCAAAAATGCATCTGGTCTCAAATAATTATTTTTGAATTCCACCGACTTACAAAGGTCAAAAGTATCATATTCCTAACTAACGCAAACAGGCGATGTTTTTTTTTCCTAATAAAAAAAATATTTACGTGAGGACGAATTGCATTAAAATATTCCATAGGTTTAATGAACTGTACAATACCCCTATAAAAATCTGCTGAATGTCTGATTATTATTTTCTTCTTCCTGTGCATCTGCTATATTGTCATTTGAATTAAATTTTTTTCTTACATATGCCAGATGTTGGGCCAGTTCATAGCCAGAGCCATAGCCGATCACGTTCTTCCCATGTCTTTCCTGGACTGTTACAAAGGCAAAGTGGACTGTGACCATGCCAGGTGAACATTATATTCCTTCTGAAATTATTATGTGATATGAACAACATCTGTTTTCTTGCATATTATGCAGTGGGAGTTTCTATATAGGAAAAATGAAATGCACCAGGTCATCTTTGTGCTGTTTTTCACGCCGACCCCATTTTCGGTTGTGGTCAGAGTGGCTTTAGACCGCGCTGCTGTGCTGCTGTCCATCAAGGGGGCCATGGTGCGTCTGGACAATGTGTGGGGGGTGGGCGGCGGCCTCCGACCTGTCAAACATCTCATCAAAGAGGTATGATCAGCCCAGTAACTCCGTGTACACGAGCGGTTTTGTGGCTTCAATTTTAAGATCCACTCGCACTGTCTGCACTACAAGCACCAACTAATTCGTCCCGCATACATCAAAATGCATTTCATATACAGTACATGCCAAAGCTACGTAAAAGTGTGTGTCTGTGTGTGGTGGGTGGCATATTGTGAATGTGGAGGGCGGGGGGGGGGGGGGGCGCATAGATATGGACCAATGTTAGCCGTCTTTCGGGGCCCCCTTTTTTGCCTGGTTTGCCAACCCTGTTGCGACGTGTCTACTTCCTAGGAGACACTCGAGTGTGTTTACGGACTGACACGGTCTTGTGTGGACTTTTTGCAAGACAAACACAATGCGTGGGGGCTTCTGCTTTGTTGCCGTGTCAGCAGAATACCTTCCCCACCAGGATGTGTGCCTTTTCAATCCGGGGGGGGTGGGGTACACAAACACACACCTGCAAAGCCACGGCCGTCTTTTGACCGGGTTTTCAGTGCGGCTAATTTGGGTGTTGTCGCATGAATTGGAGCGTAGGTTGCACAAGAGTGAGTGTGAGGTTTGTACAAAGGAAAGCACTTTGACTGTTTGCACTCACTCACTGCAGCATTGTTTAAACCTCTCAGGCTTCTGGCACCCTTACACCTCGCTTTACTTCGCTATCTGCGTGACTTGGAATTGACTGGAGTGTTTTGTTTTATTTTTCACTTTGCTTGTTCTATCACTCTCCATAAAGATCATAGTTCTCCCTTTAGAATAATTCTTTCACGGATTATTTTGATCATATTGCCTCTAAACAACATAGTAGGGCTATAGGTTTATTCATTTTTAGTGGCGACTAACTTTAATTTGCATAGGGTGCCCCTCAATCAAAGTTTACAAGTGACAAGGTGAAAAAAACGATGTGAAGCAAACAACATCAAGTCATATCTCATATTTAAGGCCTGATGAGGGATTTCTAGATCTGTAATTATTTTGTATTATTTGATTTAATATCGCATATTAGGCACACCGCCGAACCTGCTCTCTCCACAAAGGGGAATACCTCTGTCCATTCATGGTGAAATGTACAGTACTCCTCAGCTCTTTCGTTTCTCCATTTTCTTTGTCAAAAGCTACCTGACTATTTCATTAAAAGGAGGGAAGTTTACGTAACCTCACAATGACCCGGGTAGGCTACCACATTATTCAATTAAAATTGTTTCAGTGTTTGACTCGGCTGCACCCGGAAGGACAGCTGGCATTGGCTCCAACCACCCTCATTGCTGTAAAAAAGTGGATGGATTAAAAAAAATGCATGACTCTTTTATATTTTTTAATTATTCATTATTTATTGTCTTAAGAATTGTCCTTTAAGATTGATCTGCGAGCTACATGCAGTCCTCAAAAGAGCCACATGTGGCTCGCGACCTCTGACCTAGGGCATAGCTGACACGTAACAAGGTCAAACATTTACAACAAACCACATAAAGTCATACGCCATTAAAGCCCCTGATGAGGGGTTTACAGAGCTATGATTACTGTAATTTCTCATGTATAGTGTGCACCCATGTATAATACGCACCTCCAAAGTTGACCTAAAAATTCTGGAAAACCCTTCTACCCATGTATAATGCATTTTTACAATGCATGATTTTGCTTCTAGCCATATGATCAAAACATGAAGTATTATCTGTATTTTGTTAGTTTTTTTCAAAGAATTATTCTGAAGTTAAGCACTTTTTTTGAACAGATAATACTCTTTTTATTTACTTGCTCTTATTTTGAAATTCACAGCCCTACTTTTATTTAGTAAATGAGAAAACACACAGTTGTGCTCATTTGTTTGATTACCCCGGCAGAATTTGCAATATGGGTACAATTCTTGAAAGAAAACATGAAGGACTAGGCGAAACACATTTACTTTTATTTTAATGGGATATCAAATTAAACTGTCAAGCATTTCAGAAAAGCATTATCATTCAACAAAACATACCCATTAAGAAATTAATGATGGTTGTTGTTCAGTCGTATTTAAAACAAAAGAATATTTCACAAATTCTGCCAAGGTTTGTAAACTTATGAGCACAACTGTACATATAGGCAGTCATATATGTACATATGACAGTCATATATGAATGAAAGTGTAGGCTAAACATTTTTTATAACCACTGGGTGGCGGTGGAATTTTGGAATGAAAGTGTACAGCTTTTTCATAACCACCTGATGGCGGAATACATTTATAAAATGTGAACGTTTTTTCCATTTGCCCTTATACCTATGTATAGTGTGCACTATTGACAATTTTTTTTTTGGGGGGGGGAATGCACATTATACACGAGAAATTACGGTATATATAGTCAATATACAATGTGACGATGCAGTGACCCAAAAACACATTTTTGCATGAAAATGTCATCGACATACCAACCCATTACTCTTACCAGGTGTTGCTCTCATGACTAAAATAAACCCAGTAAATATTTTACAAATATGCGTGCACTTCCATGTACCTTAAACAGCATTCAACAGGAGAAATGTGTGCCTTTACTCCGGAAGCATTCACAGCAGAATGCCAAAAGAAATTGCTGCAAATTCTTGTGGAAACATCACACGAACCTAAAAGTCTTCAACTGCGACCAAGTGTGCATTCTTGTTCCAGATGAACCTTCTGCTGAAGGAGTACCTGACCTCAGGAGATGTGTTGGAGGCCGAGCGCTGCCTGCGAGAACTGGAGGTCCCTCACTTTCACCACGAGCTTGTCTACGAGGTATCAAAACCCATGACTCGGTTTTGACAAATTACATTTATATGTCAACCCGCATAGTCTAGCTCTAAAAAATAAAAATAATAATAATCAAGCAACCAATATTGGATCTCATGAAATTGTGTCGGTGTACCAGGAAATCTCCCCTTTCGGCCTGCCAAGTGCAAAACAAAAATTGAAACAAAATATCCTTTCATTCAGTTACATGCCAACGACTGTTCGTTTTTGTTTGTTTTTTTTTTGGCAGGGACTAAACTCTCATTTGTCAAGTACAATTCCTAACCGATCAATCCCAAATAAATAAGAACATTGTGTGGCAGAGCGTCTATAAAAATAAATGCCCATGCCTCCCCAGATTCTGGAGCGATCATTTTGTAACTGGCTGTTCCTCAATATTAATTTGTAAAACACTGAATTTAAATGAGGAGGATATGGAAATATTTCAGAATGCAGGCAATATTATTGCAAAGTTGGTTATGGCCTTATTTAAATGAAACCAGAAAATACTGGGAAAATGGTACTGTATGTTATTGTACTTTGTAAAAACATAAAGCAATCAAATAATTAATAGTACTCTATAATAATGTACTTTGTAAAAACAAATTAAATAGAATGTAAGTTGATGCATCATGATTCAATGCTGCAATCAGTTCAATGTGCTGTGCCCACCTTGGCCACCGGGTGGCAGTACAGCATAATACAGTCATGTGGACGCAAACGAAGACTACTGTATATGCCTATGAGTATTTTTATATATGATCTGTATAATCTATCTTTTGCTTGTGCAGTTGTTTTAAATACACAATGTGTAATTCTCTTTGCTCCATGTATCGTTTGACAGTAAACCTCAACTGGGTGTGGCATTAAACAGCTTGAAGCCTCTTTTTGTTTTTTTGTTTTTTAACTGTTACTTAATGTGAAGTGAGTTGAACTGAGTTTAGTGCTACAATGCAGCGTTCGTATCAAAATATTTGTAAGGTGGGTCGCTCGTATCCCAAGGCACCGCTTTATGTAATTTAATGGTGGAAAGCTATGTGTGGGATTTTTGGGCCAGATACCGATATTGGGGGGCTAAAAAAAGCAGAACACTACTAAATTGAACTAAGGAACTTGAATTAGTAACACTGTCAACATAAGGATTGTAATTGGGTAGTTAATTATGATGGCGTTTGTTACGAATAATTAAGAATGACCTGGCCCATCTGTCCGTTTCAAAAATCAAATGTGAGCCTTGAGCACAAACGTTTGCGTTATGTTTTCAGGCTATTGTGATGGTGCTGGAGTCCAAAGGGGACGCGGCCAGCCCCATGATCATCAAGCTGCTGCAGTCCCTCTGGAAAACGGGCCACCTAACTGTGGATCAGATGAACAGGGTCAGCCTGTTGTCCCGTAGGAAGACGATAATAACTATTATTGACCCATTTGGTAACACTTGTATGTTTTCAACTTTTCCATCTGCAGGGCTTCCAGCGGGTCTACGATGAGCTCCCCGAAATAAATCTCGACGTGCCGCACGCCCACACGATCATGGAGACGTTTGTGGACCTCTGCTACCAGGAGTCTGTCATCACCAAGCAACTAAGAGACGCCTGTCCCTCCAGGTTGGTTCAGTATCTTTATTTTAACACTGTGCAGTGGACCCTCGGGACTCGAGCGGCGGGGGGAACGAGTCCGAATAAACGCTAACATTTTAAGGAGCGTATGGTCAGAAGTTTGTAATTTAGCAAAAGAACGAGATTGTGTACAGAGCCAACACACAGAGTGCAATACAACAAGGTCTTTTTGCAGTCGAGTAAAACGTCTGCTACTATAAAATAATTTGCCAAAAAAATTGTCATTTAAATAATTACTTGGGGGGGGGGGGGGGGGGGGGGACTACTGTGTAACTAGTGAGAAACTTCATATTTCAGAGCATGAACATCAAAAAGACAAAAATATAACAAATTAAGGCACATTTTGCGACAAGAAATGGTTCTACATTCACTTTCTTTGTCAGGCAGAGATTACATTGAAAAACAGCAACCTGTTTTTGTAAGTTCTTAGCGGAGTTTTTTAGGCAGACACGGATGACATAGCTTTACTGTTTTGCAGAATGTAATCGGAATGGGTTCTGAAGTTCCACTATCCGTCATGTCTCTGTGTCATTCCACCGACATGTCTGTGTTATTATTTTATTTTATTTTTGTTCCCAATAGAGGGCGCAAGCGTATGGTAAGCGAAGGCGACGGCGGCAAGATTAAAAATTAAAAAACGACCTACGAAGAGGATCGTCAGGAGGAGGCAGGCTGGTCTCGTTGTGTGTCCACATTTCATCTGGACGTGCTGGTGGTTTGAAGCTCCTCCCCCTGATGACATCGTCATCACACAAAGCAGCTTTGGTGGAAGTGAAGCCAGTTCCCCTCATCTTATTCGCCGCTATTGTTGTTTATTGTAAGAATGTTCATTGTTTCTTGGGTTGATCCACCCCTCTCGTCTCAGCTTTTTTACCTTTTTTTTTTTTCTCTTCCAAAAATAACTCACAGCTGCCAAAAGAGGGGAAGTGGACCTGGTATTGGGGTATTTCGCCTCTTGCTTTGCTTTACGATTTCCAAAAATGGACAAATTTGTTCAATTGTTCCTGAGATGGTTTTGTTCAACATTGACACTTCACTGCTTTCTGTCTGTTTTACATGTTGACCAAAGTTTGAATATGTATAAAAACATATTTCGTTCATTAAAAAAAGGCAACATATTTGTTTCCGTATTTTATTTTTATTTTTTACACGTACACGTAAAGAGGTGTGTTTACATCTGTTGCTAGTAGTCATCACCAGTGTCCCCTGTCAGCTGAAATGGTCAAAGGAGGTGGATAAAAAGAAGGTGTCCGCCCTTGATAAATACTGTATAACGTGTCAGATTTAATTTACAAATAAATCATTGGTCCATTCAGTTTTTATGAATTCCTCTGACAATCATACTAATCTTAAAAATATAATGCAATGATCAATTTACTATAACAATTTGTAGTTTCCCGTGACCCTAGTGAGAAGAAGCGGCTCAGAAAATGGATGGATGGAATTTGTAGTTTTTATTTTTTATTATTATTATTTTTTTATAAAGTATAATTTTAATCTAAAATTTGGTTATTTTCCTCTGGTGTCAAATGTTTTAATTTTCTTGTGAAAATCAAAATGTAACTTATGACTCAACACTTGTATGAAGGGTATTTTTTTATGTTTTTTTGTGTGCCAAAATTAAATACAAAGTCAATTAAATCAATCGTTAAAGCATGAACTAATTGGTTCCATCAATTAACGTTGTGGGATATAATAAATACTAAGGAGTGTACTGAGCCTATTTCATATTTTATATTTGTATTAATTCAGCAAAGTTTTTATACACGTGATGTGTCGAGCGATGTGATGATGTCACATTCAAGCACCTGAACTCACGTCATCGAAAAGCGACGTAAACGCGGAAGTAGGTTGTTGGTTACGAACTCAGCGAGTGTTGGACAATGAATACATGAAACTAGAAATTTTGACAGGTAGGTAACCGTTCCCTGAATGAACATTCTCTCACTATACCTTCATATTGTCTGTGATTAATTTAACAACGAAATTTAGTGACTACCGAGCGTACTAGATTATGTTAGCTTCCAGGAAGGTCTAGCAAGAGGCGTGATGCAACGTTGCATTAGCAGACCGACGTGTGTGTGCGACCAAAAGTGGTTCATGTGTTTTCTTTTTTCGCTTCACTTTTCACGAAAAGAATACAAATGACTATTGCTTTTGAATTGCCAAAAAGTCCCTAATAGTTGTAATACATTATAAATAAATGTATATACATTCATTTTTAACTGCTTGTTCATTATAATTCAACAGCAGTTCAAGCAAGATAGCGTTTTTTGATTTCCTGCTTTTGGAGATGTGTTTTTCGGCCAACAGCGACAATATATCCATTTTCGGTACTGCTTATCCTCAGTAGGGCCGCGGGCGTGCTGGAGCCTATCCCAGCTATCTTCGAGCAAGAGGCGGGTACACCCTGAACTGGTCGCCAGCCAATCGCAGGGCACATAGAAACAAACAACCATTAGCACTCACATTCACACCTATGGGCAATTTAGAGTCTTCAATCAACCTAGCATGCATGTTTTTGGGATGTGGGAGGAAACTGTAGTACCCGGAGAAAACCCACGCAGGTACGGGGAGAACATGCAAACTCCACACAGGCGGGGCTGGGATTTGAACTCCGCTTCCCAGAACTGTTAGGCAGATGTGCTAACCAGTTGTCCACCGTGCCGCCTGTACAATATATAAAATATAGAAACATTTTACAGTTTACATGAAAAAAAACAAATCAAACATCACAAAATAAATAAAATGAAATAAAGAAAATCTAGTATTACTGGGGCGGCACGGTGGCCGACTGGTTAGAGCGTCAGCCTCACGGTTCTGAGGTGCGGGGTTCAATCCCCGTCCCCGCCTGTGTGGAGTTTGCATGTTCTCCCCGTGCCTGCGTGGGTTTTCTCCGGGCACTCCGGTTTCCTCCCACATCCCAAAAACATGCATTAATTGGAGACTCTAAATTGCCCGTAGGCATGACTGTGAGTGCGAATGGTTGTTTGTTTCTATGTGCCCTGCGATTGGCTGGCAACCAGTTCTGGGTGTACCCCGCCTCCTGCCCGATGACAGCTGGGATAGGCTCCAGCACGCCCGCGACCCTAGTGAGGAGAAGCGGCTCAGAAAATGGATGGATGGATAGTATTACTGGTATTCCTGTCTAAACAAATGTGTTTTTTACTGCTTTTTAAAAATGTCTAATGGAGGTGCAGCTCCAAGCTTAAAAGGAAGTGCATTCCACAATTTGGGGGCAATGGACTGCAAGGCCGTATCAGCTTTTGTTTTTAATTTTGTGGAAGGAACATTATGGAAAAGGCATTCAGCAGACCGCAGTGACTCGACAGGACAATAAAATGACACCAAATCTCCCATGAATGGAGCAGCCTGACCATTGAGGGCTCTGTAAGTGAAGTATACAGTAGCTACTGACCGTACAAAGGGGCTTGCTTTTGCGTTTCATTAAAACTGCGTATCACAACTTAGTTGAGACGCTGGACTTAGTCTGAGACTGGTCACTGTCCCATTATGAGCACATAAAAAGCATTTCTTGCAGAGACCCCCACCCCAAAATAAGGGATTAAGCTGTTTGATCCATGTGATCGAGCTCCACATATTCGTGTCTTGCGCAGGTTGACAAGGGCAGGATGGGCAGGCAGCGAAAGAGGGTGGTGACCGGAGATGCCGCCCCTCCTCTTCTAAGAAAAGATGAAAAAACCCCTACGTTGCCCCGCAAGGAGAAGAAGAAGAAAGCGGACATTGGCAAAATCTTCATCAACATCTCCATCGGCCTCTGCGTGGTCAGCCTCATCTGGTTCTTCTATGCCCTTTACATGCGTTCCAGTCTGGCCAAGCGGGTGGTGACGTTGCACCCGTCACCTCGTGTCCTGGATACCAATTCCAGCAGTGCCCAGGTCTCCCCGGACAGGTTCTGGGGTTCCTACAGGCCTCAGGTCTACTTTGGGATGAAAACAAGGAGTCCGAGGTCAATTGTGACAGGTAGGCATACTCGTTTATAAAATAGCCAAGAAGTCATTTTAGGTTCATTTTGGCCACAGTTCTGCTAATACAGTCGTAAATTCCGTCATTATTAGTCATAAAACTAAAATAAAACAAACTACTTAAAACTTTATGCGTGACAGTCACATAACATAAGATAATACAAGAGGGCAGGGAAGGGAGGTGGGAGGATTACAGAAGATGAGTGAGCTTTATGCGTTGTTTGTTAACTTTCATTTAAGTTTCATTCCAGCTGCTTTATAAGATGCTTTTGCCTTGCTCTGGCAGTCAGTCATGTAGGCAAAATAAATCCACACACCGGAAAAGACGCCGCCCACTTTAGACACCGAGCTGGAGTGTGCTGTTACTGCATTAAAAAAATTACAGGTACTACAAAAACATGGTATCGTTTTTGCCGGTGATGTACCGTAATACTTTTTTAGTACTGGTAGTACGGAGTACAGATGGTATATTGCATCTCCATTTTGCCCTTGTAGCAATTGTCACGCATTGATACTGCCAAACCCGAGTTGAGTTATATTTTTTGGAACTTTAATATGAATATGTATATTAATCTATGCTCCTCTGTCTGCACCATCAGGTATGATGTGGATGAGTCAGTTTTCCGACATGGATGTGAACCTGAGGCACACCTGCGAGCAGGGAGATCGCTTGCAAGGTTACGGCTGGCTGATGCATGACGGGCTCACCTTCGGCGTCCAGGAGATCCGAGATAACAATTTCATACTGACGACTGAGTTTGTCAAGAGGGTGGGAGGAGATCACGGTGGAGACTGGACCTGGAGGGTCACTGCAAAGCAACACGTGAATAGAAACCTTATATGTGTTACAGTGTTTCCATAGCAATCGCTACGGACAAACTGATCGTTGTCTCTTTGCTTTTTTACCCATCAGCGCTCTGCGCCCAAGGCGCCAGTCATCTCCCTGATGTTCTACGCTGCAGCAGATTCCCAAGGTTCACTGGAGGCTCACGTGGAGGAGAAAAAACGCCTCGCCTCCATCACGGGCGCCACCGAAGAGCTTGGCAATTTCAAGATCACGTTCCGAAAACCAGTTGGCGGGGATTTAACAAGTCCTAAATATGCCAGGTAAGTGTGTGAATTCACAAGGTAGGATCAGTGGTAGTTGCAAAGGAGAACTTGTACTATGAACAGCAGTGTTTCTGTCTGTCAGATGCACAGCACCCTGTTGATTGGTTGACTAGGGACCGGTCCCTTGTGTGTTACAATGGCAATGGAATGGGAAGAATACAAACACATTCCTATAGCGGTCTACACCATGTGCAGAATTATTATTATGCAAGTGAGTATTTTGACCATAACATCACTTTAAGGCATATTTCCTAGCTCCCAGCTGGAAAAACCTGAATGCTTGATGGATTTAAGCATAGCAGGTGCTGTGTATTTGTGAAACAAGTGTGATTATGGAGATCAACACCCTAAATAAAGGTGTGCGTAATTATTAGGCAGCTCTTTTGGGCAAAATGAACCAAAAACAAAAAAAGAGATTTAACTGACTATGAAAAGTCAAAAATGATCAGCACTCTTGAGATATCTAAGAAATTGGGGCGTGATCGCGGAACCATCAAACGTTTTGTTGCAAATAGTCAAAAGGGTCGCAAGAAAAGAGTTGCGAGAAAAAGAGACGCGTTACCTGCCAAGTTCTGCCATATTTCAGAACTGCAACCTACCTGAAATACCTCAAAGTACAAGATGTACAGTGTTCATAGACATGGCCAAGGTAAGAAAAGCTGAAAAAAGACCACCACTGAACAAGACACATGAGCTGAAGCTTCTAGGCTGGGCATAGAAATATCTGAAAACAGATTTCTCAAAGGTTTTATGGACTGATGAAATGAGAGTGACTCTTGACAGGCCAAATGGATGGGCCCATGGCTGGATCACTAATGGGCACAGCGCTCCACTTCGGCTCAGACACCAGCAAAGTGGAGGTGGAATACTGGCATGGGCAGGTATTATTAAAGATAAGCCGGTTTGACCTCTTCGGGTTGAAGATGGCCTCAAAATGAACTCCCAAACATTGTCAGTTTTAGAAGACACTTTCTTCAGGCGGTGGTACAGAAAGAAGTCTGCCTCTTTCAAAAAGACAAGGATTTTTATGCAAGACAATGCTCCATCACATGCATCCAAGTATCCTCTGCGTGGCTGGCCAGTAAAGGCTTGAAAGACAAAAAAATGATGACATGGGCCCCCTTCCTCACCTGACCTGAACCCAATTGCGAACTTGTTGACAGTCCTTAAACGGGAGCTATACCGTGAAGGAAAGCAGTACACCTCTCGGAACAATGTCGGAGAGGTTGTGGTGTCTGCTTCACACAAACTTACTCGGCTACAAATCAACAAACGGACAGAATCTATGGATGGAAGGCTTATCACTGTCTTTGAAAAGAAGGGTGGCTTTATTGGTCACTTTTAAATATATATATCAGTTTCTATCATCCATATTTCTGTTAGAAAGTCTTGAGTTTGTAATTCTCACTTAAACGACAATAAAGTGAGATGGGAAAATCTGTTTTTCATTTAGTTGCATAATAATTCTGCACAAAAATATTTGCCAAATAATTGTTCACGTGGATATTCTCTTAAGAATGTCTAAAGCTCACTTTTACTTTCTTAAAAATTCTTGTTTGAGGTTTACTAACAATCTGGACTAACCTAAAGCACTGTGGTTGGTGATTAATAAAAATAATCCTCAAAAATGAGACTTGCCTAATAATTGTGCACTCGGTGTATGTGCAAGGTCCATGTACATTATGATGAACTTTTTGAAATATTGCATGAAGTAATGTTTCACCGCTGCAACCACTTGATGGCAGTACACAGCAGGCATTTCAGCCTTTGTTTGAGCATCAAACCAACAGTATATTAAGCCAAAGAAACGGACCCCGAATGGTGTAAGTAGTAGAAGATGGATGGAAATGGCCTTCTGTGTTTAAAAACAGAGTCTTTGGACACTGCTAGGACCATTGAACTATAGTGATTAAAATGTCAGGTATTATTAAAGATAAGCCGGTTTGACCTCTTCGGGTTGAAGATGGCCTCAAAATGAACTCCCAAACATTGTCAGTTTTAGAAGACACTTTCTTCAGGCGGTGGTACAGAAAGAAGTCTGCCTCTTTCAAAAAGACAAGGATTTTTATGCAAGACAATGCTCCATCACATGCATCCAAGTATCCTCTGCATGGCTGGCCAGTAAAGGCTTGAAAGACAAAAAAATGATGACATGGGCCCCCTTCCTCACCTGACCTGAACCCAATTGCGAACTTGTTGACAGTCCTTAAACGGGAGCTATACCGTGAAGGAAAGCAGTACACCTCTCGGAACAATGTCGGAGAGGTTGTGGTGTCTGCTTCACACAAACTTACTTGGCTACAAATCAACAAACGGACAGAATCTATGGATGGAAGGCTTATCACTGTCTTTGAAAAGAAGGGTGGCTTTATTGGTCACTTTTAAATATATATATCAGTTTCTATCATCCATATTTCTGTTAGAAAGTCTTGAGTTTGTAATTCTCACTTAAACGACAATAAAGTGAGATGGGAAAATCTGTTTTTCATTTAGTTGCGTAATAATTCTGCACAAAAATATTTGCCAAATAATTGTTCACGTGGATATTCTCTTAAGAATGTCTAAAGCTCACTTTTACTTTCTTAAAAATTCTTGTTTGAGGTTTACTAACAATCTGGACTAACCTAAAGCACTGTGGTTGGTGATTAATAAAAATAATCCTCAAAAATGAGACTTGCCTAATAATTGTGCACTCGGTGTATGTGCAAGGTCCATGTACATTATGATGAACTTTTTGAAATATTGCATGAAGTAATGTTTCACCGCTGCAACCACTTGATGGCAGTACACAGCAGGCATTTCAGCCTTTGTTTGAGCATCAAACCAATAGTATATTAAGCCAAAGAAATGGACCCCGAATGGTGTAAGTAGTAGAAGATGGATGGAAATGGCCTTCTGTGTTTAAAAACAGAGTCTTTGGACACTGCTAGGACCATTGAACTATAGTGATTAAAATGTGTTACAGTGGCAGCTGGTGGAGTTTTCGCTGGGTTTACTGCATATATTTTAGATCCATCTATCTATAGAGACAGAGATGCATCATTTGAATTTGTTGTCGCCAGTTTGGGTCAATGGAATGTTGCACCCGACCTTGGCCATATCAACTGCATTGAAGAGCAGCTGGAGCTGTGGTGCGGCCGACACAACCTGGAGCTGAACACGCTCAAGACTGTAGAGATGATCGTGGACTTCAGGAGGCATCCTTCGCCACAGCTGCCCCTCACGCTGTCCAGCTGCCTTGTGTCAACCGTCGAGACCTTCAAGTTCCTGGGAATTATAATCTCCCAGGACCTGAAGTGGGTGACCAACATCAACTCCGTCCTCAAAAAGGCCCAGCAGAGGATGTACTTCCTGCGGCTTCTGAGAAAGCATGGCCTGCCACCGGAGCTGCTGAGACAGTTCTACACAGCGGTCATCGAATCAGTCCTGTGTTCTTCCATCACAGTCTGGTTTGGTGCTGCTACAAAAAAGGACAAACTCCGACTGCAACGGACAATCAAAACTGCTGAAAGGATTGTCGGTACCCCCCTACCCACCCTTGAGGACTTGCACGCTGCCAGAACTAAGACAAGGGCGTGCAAAATCCTCTCGGACCCTCCCCACCCTGGTCACCAGCTCTTCCAGCTCCTTCCCTCAAGTAGGCGCTACCGATCAATGCAAACTAGAACTAGTAGACATTCCAACAGCTTCTTCCCTCTTGCAATCAACTTCTTGAACAGCTAACTTACAATTCCATTACAACAAGCTGGCAATTTTTTGACTTGAGTTCGTTGTCACATTTCTGTATTATGTATTACTCGTGCACTCACTGTAGTTGTCTCGCCGTGCTGCACTATTTGCATATAGTGGCCACTCATGCCAGAGTAGCATCTGCTCCATTTGCACACTGATTGAGGAGTATCTGTAACATTTGCACAACCATTGTCCCAGATTATCGCAGTACTCGTCACTTTAAACCGCATACACTCCTTGAAGTCTCAGTGCCCTTTGCACAATGGTCATTGCACCGGACTATTGCGATATTAGCCATTCGAACTGAGGACTCTGCATCTTTTTGCACAATTGTTGTTTGTTGTTGTTTTTTGTCAATGTCTTTATGTCTCCAAAGTGTTCTGTAAATTGACTGTCTGTTGTACTAGAGCGGCTCCAACTACCGGAGACAAATTCCTTGTGTGTTTTGGACATACTTGGCAAATAAAGATGATTCTGATTCTGATTCTGATTCTGAAGAGGAGATACTGCACATGTCAAAGTTTTAACAAGAGTCAACGTGTAAAGATTTTTGCGCCCTAGAGGAATGTACGTCATGAGAACAGACAACAGAGATGAATGAAACAGCTGTACTCATCATTACTTATGCACTATTTATCTGATCGATCTATAAAATAGATATATGTAATTCAAAATATTTTTATTTTAGTATAAATATGTGGGCGGCACGGTGGCCGACTGGTTAGAGCGTCAGCCTCACAGTTCTGAGGTGCGGGGTTCAATCCCCGTCCCCGCCTGTGTGGAGTTTGCATGTTCTCCCCGTGCCTGCGTGGGTTTTCTCCGGGCACTCCGGTTTCCTCCCACATCCCAAAAACATGCATTAATTGGAGACTCTAAATTGCCCGTAGGCATGACTGTGAGTGCGAATGGTTGTTTGTTTCGATGTGCCCTGCGATTGGCTGGCAACCAGTTCAGGGTGTACCCCGCCTCCTGCCCGATGACAGCTGGGATAGGCTCCAGCACGCCCGCGACCCTAGTGAGGAGAAGCGGCTCAGAAAATGGATGGATGGATGGATATGTGTACTTAATTCTCTGTCCTCAAGGAAAGTAAGGTGACCACCATCAATTGGTGGGGCAGCACCCTAACTCTTTCTGGATTCTCTTGAGCATTGTTTGACCAGCAACTCCACTCTAGACCAGTGAATCCTAACTGCCGCGCCACGAGAAATCAAGTGTGCCACTGGAAATAATCTCTCTATTTATTTACGACATATAATGCAGCTTTGTTCATCTATGTCAGCAACGTAGTGTCCGGCAGAACAATTAAATGCTCTTTCACTAGATGGCAGAATGTCCAATTAACCGGTGTATCCACATTGCTATTCAAACAACAGAATAATAGTTTTGTGTTCAACTTAACCAGGCCAGAACACTGAATCAGTAAATTTGTGAAAAAAATTGAGAAAAGATTGAAGTCTATATTTACTTTGTGTGACATATTTTGGTTTGGTGGTGCGCCCTGAGATTTTTCTAATGTTAAGTATGTGCAGTGGCTCAATAAAGGTTGGAAAATACTGGTCTATACTGAGAAAACACAAGGATCTAATCAGGTTTCCTGCCTTTTCAGTTACAACTACCTGCAAACTCGCACTTCTGGTTTGGAGAAGCTGACTGACATTGTGAAGCACAGTCTGAACCACAGGTTTGTCTTTAGCCCGCCATCCGGCGAGAGGAGGCATTACATCGCCGTGGATGACTATAAACCCCACTGCCAGCCCAACCAACAGAAGAACCACCCCGGCGCTAGAGAAGAGGATGACTTTGTGGTGCACCAGGTCACTGTTCAGATGCCCTTTCAAATGGAAGTCCTCTTTGAGTCAGCGAGCTTTCACGACCGCCCCGGCCACCTGGTGGGTCCGATCATGACCCAGGAGCTGGAGAAGAGGAAGGCCGAGTTCGATGCCAAGTTTGAGAAGACATTTGGGCTTGACAGCAAAGGTTACAGTCGGGCGTACATAAAGTTTGGCAAGGCGGCGCTCAGCAACATGTTGGGCGGAATGGGCTACTTCTACGGCCAGTCGGTGGTTCAGTCTGTCTACAATGAATACCCTCTCCTATACCCAGAGGGTGTGTTATTTACTGCCGTCCCATCGCGCTCCTTCTTCCCCCGAGGTTTTCTTTGGGATGAGGGTTTTCACCAGCTGCTGCTGAGTAAGTGGGACCTCCAGGTGACGAGAGAAGCCATCTCCCACTGGATAGACTTGATGAACATAGAGGGCTGGATCCCCCGTGAGCAGATCCTCGGAGATGAGGCTCACAGTAAGGTCCCTGCTGAGTTTGTAGTTCAGCGGAACGAGAACGCCAACCCGCCCACTCTCTTTTTAGCTCTTCAGGAACTAATCAAACAGTTCTCATTAAAGACAGCTAGCATGGAGGCGCAGCCAACCTTGCCTTTCCTCAGACGACTGTACCCCAGACTCAAGACGTGGTTTGAGTGGTATAACACCACTCAGTCGGGGCCACGGCCTAACTCGTACCGCTGGCGTGGGCGTGACAAGGACACTAATCTCTTCCTCAATCCCAAGACGTTGACCTCTGGTCTGGACGACTACCCGCGGGCCTCACACCCATCGGCACAAGAGCGTCACGTGGACCTGCACTGCTGGATGGCCCTGTCCTCGGGCATCATGGCTCAGATTGCTAAGCTTTTAGGCGAACCGCACCAGGACTACGAATTGACCCACCAAGTGCTGACAGACAACAAGCTGCTGAACGAGCTCCACTGGTCTGAGAAACTTGGTGCTTTCAGCGACTACGGCAACCACACTCAGGACCTATCCTTGGAGCAGGAGAAGGTGTACATGCCTCCAGGACAACACCGTCACCAGTTCCCCGTCACGCGACTTGTTCGCTCTGTCCGCAAGGCTCCCAAACTCCAGTATGTCAACGCATTGGGTTACGTCAGCTTGTTCCCCTTCCTACTGCACATTCTTCAGCCAGACTCGCCCAAAATGGAACACATTCTCAGAGACATGAAAGATCCCAATAAGCTGTGGACACCTTACGGCTTGCGCTCTCTCTCCAAAGCCAATCCGTTGTACATGAAGCGAAACACGGAACACGACGCTCCCTACTGGAGAGGACCGGTGTGGATCAACATCAACTACCTGGCAGTGAGAGCCCTCCACCAGTACAGCAATATGCAGGGGCCGTATCAGGAGCAGGCAGCTGCTCTGTATGAGGAACTCAGGACTAACATTATCAGTAATGTATACAGACAGTATGCTGAAACAGGGTACATCTGGGAACAGTACAATGACGCCACTGGCAGGGGTCAAGGAAGCCACCCCTTCACTGGCTGGTCAGCCCTAACGTTATTAATGATGGCTGAACAGTACTAATATCATCTCATCAGCAAACTAAAGAGCCCCATGTCATGACGTGGGAGGGAAAAAGTTAGCATTCATTCGTTGATTTAAAACCAGTAGTAGTTTGTATGTTAGCCTGTGTTTTCATGTTTTGACTGCGGGGATCAGAATAGACTTGCATTGATTTTTTCAACCTTATTTCAAAATAATAAATGATTTGGCTATTCATTTAATATTATACTTTTGTAAATCGTGTGTGTTACCTGACTAAACTTGGGACTCAAATTTAACACATTTTGGGAAGCTTGAAAATATGCAAAAACTGGATGCAGTATTTTATTTTTCAACTTACATTTCAATAAGAAAATCTACTTTGCTGTGACCGTGTAAACTACATGCCATTGCAATTTCAATCTCACACATCCCCGAGGGAATTTATAGTTAAAACAAAATTAGAAGTATGTTTTTATTCACCCTGTCTTCAACTCCTCACCAAGAATATGCCAGCACTTGCTCCATCATAGCTGACATTAGCTTCAGCACACTGTGACCTGAAGCCAAGCCACCTGAGCAGCTCTTTTGTCATTTTGTTCATTCGAAGGCCTCCTGCTGACGTCAGTTTGGTTATTTTTTTATAGTATTTTTTTTTAGCGTGGGTGATGTGAGGGCTTGTCGCTTAATTAGCTGACATCAAAAGCCTGCATGATTGACTTCTGTGCACTCTTTGCAACATTCATGACATAAATTCACACTCTGAGGCATCTAGTGGCAACGTTCTTATTAATACTTTGACACCACATATAAAAGCCATGTAGTCAGAGCGGTGATGCTGGCCTTCTGCGTGCGCCGGACTCCAACCTCAAGACTGAATGCGGTTGTCAAGTTGTTGGAGGCATGGATCGGTGCAGTCAGGTTGTTTGCCTATAAATAGTGTTTCTGTCAGTTAGCACAACAGCAAGCAGACTGTGGAAAATGCAGATTTGCAGTTTCAACACATTTAGCAGATGAGGAGTTATTGTGGGAATGTAATAATTACACCCCCCCCCCCCCCCCCCCCCAACAATAATTCTGTTTGGAATCCCACCAACATTCTTCAGGGAAATAATGCATATGCATGGATGCATGCAAAGAATTATGGTGCGAGTTTGCAGCGTTACAACTGCTAGCACGATTTGAATGTAGCCCCCCTCAAATATCTGACCGAAGCCACACCCCTCACTAGCATGCACCAGCGCAATTGTCACATTCACAGAGAATGCATTTCCAGCTTCAGTAACTTAGCAGCGCTAGCAGTACTTAGCTAGCATTAGCACTGTAAACAAGCCAACTTTAGCCACATCTGCTACGTTGGTAGTATGACTCATTAGGAATGGAGTGTTACTATGGTTGAACCGTGGTTAAACCGACACCATGGCAAGACCTTGGCAATTTTTGCAAGATTTTCAGACAGATTTGTTGACTTCGGCATCTGTGCTATTACCTCTGCAAGCGTTTAATTTTCTTTGGCTTTCGTGTGTCATAACTATCGAATCAAAAACTTGAACATTATTGCCGCACGTCTTGGCTGCTCAGTACAGTTGGGCTATTAATTCTACCATTTTTTTAAAAAATGTATCATAGTCATTGTCCCTCAAGGGGGAATTGTTTTGTACACCACACACCGAACAAGATCAAACACATGGATGCAGGCAAGGAAAGATTCGGAGTGAATGAGGTGCTTCACCACTTGAGCTGAGTTGGTGGGGACGATGCTTTGCTCAAGTGCACCTCGACAGTAGCCAGCAAGCAGTCGAGTGTGTTTTTCTATAGTTGGGACTCGAACCCGTGTCCTTACAAACTGAGCTCCAAAGTTTTTTTCTTTGGCTTTTTTTGCGTGATCAATTGAAATTGAACTTTTTGGGATGGGTCTCTGTCCTGGCTGCTCAGTTCAATTTACTATATGCCGCGCACTTCCGTTACACGGCCTCTGGCAGCTTGATTATTTGCATTCTGTCATCTCCAAGCAAAATGACCGCATTCTTCGCAAGAATCTTGTGTGATACTGAAAATTTCACTGATTGGCACGAGTCGTATCATTAAACATTGCCAGTCCTCTATGTTAACATGGATATTTGCATTCAACAGCCGTCAATGGCAGTGAATGAGGTAAAGCAGGGCACAAGTACACAAACATCCACACTCTCATGCACACCTACATACAATTGACAATTGTGCATGAGCGTGATTCTCCAACATAGACGTTCGTAATGGCATGTGATTGTGAAAGTGTTTTGTGGTTGTCACAGAGAGCGCATATTCAGCTTTAACAAAATAGCAGCGCTAGCAATATAAAGTTAGCATTAGCACTGTAAACCATAAATATGAATAGGTAGATACGACATGCCCCTTTTGAGCTGCGTGCCTACAGCGCCGCTTAGCGAGGAGGGTAAAAGTCATCAGCGCATTACATGTGTGTGGATGGCAAGAAAACCCAAAGACCAAGGATGCCGGTACATTGTGCTGCATATGGTTGTGCACAACGCTGTACAATTACGACAATGGAACAGGGAGTAACCTTTCACAGGTAAAAGTGTGGCGGGCCCCCCAATGTTATGTATTGATAGCACACGCTTTGGCGTTGACAAAAAAAAGTATACGTCATGAAAAATGTGTTGAGAAATTAGCAAGTTACGACTTAATTTCAATCGCCTTTGAAGGAAACGTCGACCTCCCCAAAATGGCTGCCTTGTAGTCACCTCTGTTAGCCAGGCTGCTACAGCGTGCTGGTGTAGCAGCAATTGCTGATACCTTGGTAGCATGAATGACAATACTAATGGAGTGTTAATTTAACACAATGTTATCGGTTTGACATTTTATTTGATCTTTTTTCATGAACTTTCATCTTTCTAATGTTATTTGCTGCTCTTATTTCACCGCATCCAGCAGTTCAGATTGCAAAACCATCATATTACTTCGTCACTGTTCAATGATTGCCAGTGGGATCATCCGCACTATCTTTTGACCTTTGAGCCATGAAGGCAAAAACATGGAAGTTAAGCATTTGAATGCAGATGAGCCATATCCTGTGCCTTTTGCAGTGTCTCACAGAGGAAATGGATTCCACGTCCCTTTTATGCGGCTACAAAATTCATGTATTTCTTTGAGGGTGTAGACAATGTGTGTGACTAAAGCACTCAGTGTGCCATCCATCCCCCTCACCCAAGACCCTTTTTCTACTGCGATGATGGGATAATAGGCAAACAGCATCAGAGCTAACTAATGTGACTGCATAATAAACAGATGAGTCAGAAAGTAGTCATTTGCACATAATCTCAACATTATCATTGTCTATATGCAATAATCATAATTGATGATCTCTCAATACTAATGAACAAGTGGAGTGTATGTAGTCTTGGAATTGTAAGTGAATACAAGGTTGATCTCAGTAATTAATAATGTATGTTCATGATTGTAAAGATTTCTCATTGCTGGAAATGGACTAATTAGCAAATATTATTTTTTATTATATGAATTACGTTTGTACATTTAGCAAAATATTTTCATTTTTAATTTAAAATTTGGTGGCACGGTGGGTCTCCCCGTGCCTGCGTGGGTTTTCTCCAGGCACTCCGGTTTCCTCCCACATCCCAAAAAATGCATGGAAGGTTGATTGAAGACTCTAAATTGCCAGTCCGTGTGAATGTGTGCATGAATGGTTGTTTGTTCATATGTGTCCTGCGATTGGCTGGCAACCAGTTCGGGGTGTACCCCACCTCTCGCCTGAAGATCGCTGGGATAGGCTCCAGCACGCCCGCGAACCTAGTGCGGTTAAAGCGATACAGACAATGGATGGATGCAATTTAAAATGTAAAATTACTATTGTAACCAACTAAATTATTATTTTTTTTATTTTATTCTATCTTAAATTATTAGTTTTACTATGAGTTAATATAATTTATTTTTAAGGTTATTCATTACATTTAAAAACAATTAATTTGGAAGACTGAAGTAACAAATAATACTATTTTAAAATAATACTATTTCATTTTAAAATTGTATATATTAGCAGTGCTATTCTACTTTTTTTTAAAGGTTTATCACTTTTTTTATGTTAAAAGCAAGCGGCATGGCCTCCAGTAACAAATCCAAATGATTTAATTTTAATTATTGTAAACTGTTTCAGTCAATCCTTTAATTAAAATTGTATTTCTTTCAAAGTAATTTATGTGATTTTAAATTATATATGTCTAATTGACTATGGAAAAAAGCCATTGGAGGAAATTGATTGTAGTTTTGAATGTATTTACTCAAAATGTATGCTAGAGGGAGCTGCTGTAATTAATAAGGCATTCATCAGAAGAGAGGCTGTTTCAGAATTTTTTTTTTTTTTTTTTTTTTTTTTGCAAAGGGCTGTTAAAGAAAAATGTCAATCTCAACAATTTTTATTAGATTTTAGAAGTTGGAACAATACCCTTTCGGTTGTGTTTTACTGGACTGCACTTTGAGACATGCAGTACAGTCCAAAAGTCTGACTGTATGCTAGAGTGAGCTAATTAATAAGGCATTCACCAGAAGAGGCTTTTTGAATTCTGTGCAGCCTGGCTATCATTTTACTTACAATAGAGAGCTACTTAGAATTAAAGCAGCGTAAGTGGATAATTATGCTAATGATCAATTTACATTGAAGATCTGGTGGCAGGCTATAATTATCAGGGGGATTTTGGTTTTTGGATGGTGATGGCTCTCGTAGGCTTTTTTTCCCAGGCCTATATGTTTTTACAATGTGAAGCTGCAACCTCCCAATGTTCTCCACAAACGCAACTTTGATGCTTTTTGTGCTCTATGTAATTTATATTGCTTCTTATGAGTTGAAGCTTGCGGCCATGAGCGCTTTCTGAATCAGACAGCATAACAGTGTATCTTCTCCTTGGCATTAATATAAGCAAGCCTTCCTGCCTCCATTTGTTGCATTAGCCATCGTCGTGCACACTGATCTGTCTCTATTTCTTTTTTTTTTCTTTTTTTTCATTTTTTGCTTTCTATGAAATCTTTGCCCCACAGAGTCATTGCTGTTGAGCGGCAAACTTGCCTGAGCCAACATAGGTCTATGTATGTTATGTAAGCCCCACTATAAATAGGTTCACCCGGGATCTTTTGTCTTTACCTGATTCGCTCTTGGCCCAACAGTTTTTTATTTCTGGAGAGAGCTGTGGATGCTAGTGCCATGTAGAGCTGCCCGTTTCCATAGTTACTTTTGTTAGCTGCGAGCTCTTAACATTCTTCATCTGTTTTCTCGCGTGTCTGCCGCGTCAGGCTATTTGTTTGGACCTGTTTGCATTGCGCCGTCCCTGCTAATGACTGTGTCGACAGTGGCGCGCTTGATGAAGATGAAGGCGTTCTCTAATTATCGGCAGTCATGTTTTCGCATACGCGTCGCTGCATGGGAGAAAGAGCAACAAATAGAAATCAGTGTGGGTGCGGATGAGTCAGAGACCACAACACGGAGACCTATTAACTTATGCCGGTCAACTGCATATGCAATTAGCCCCACGTTGTAAGATAATGATTGCTTGTGGTTATTGATCCTTTAGTCCAAGGGGACTTTTGTTGTATCTGGGGGAAATGAGGGATACCCTAGATCAGGGGTGTCCCAACCTTTGCCACCAAGGGCTGCTTACAGATTTATAGACAGATGCAGAGGCCGCTTTTACACTCTTCAGTCTTGAGCAGTGTTTCCCAACTTTTATAGAGCCAAGGTACACATTTTACATCAGAAAAATCTGCCGGTACATCAACAGGCAAAAATGTCACGAAAAGAGTAGCCCTACTCACAGAAAGTTAGAAATATTTGGCTTTCGGGTGAAATTCGGGTTAAACCTAAACTGCACCATAAAGTTTACAGATAAACTTAACGTGACCTTCTGTAAACGTTTGAATGCACATGTCCAACTGTTCAAAGTTTCCATACTTTTTGCACAACTTGCCGTTCTCTTAACAAGGAGCTGAGCAGCAAGATTCACAACAGGTGTTTGGTCCATGAACGTTTCCAAGAGCGTCCATTTGTATGCCTTTCTGTGATTCTCCCAGTCTCTCTGTATCTTTGTTGAAACCTGTTGATGAGACTGTGGCACTCTAAACTCAGTGGGAACTTCCCTCTGAGAAAATCTTCTTGGATTCTGTCACTCAATCATCTCGGTCTCATGATGTCAAAATGTGAAGAGCATGACGAAGAGGACTGTTCATATACTGCTGCCTGAAATAAAGCACAAAGTTAGGCAATTTTGGCCAATTCCAGGGCTCATACTTTGACCAACTCCTACTAGGGAATTTGGCCAGATGAGCCCCAATAGGAAGCATGTATTCAAGACAGTTGAACTACGCTAAATTGCCAAGCGTTTTAGTTAGCCATTCGGATTCACAACAGCAATTTTTCGACTAAAGGACATACTTTAACCAAATCCTCAAAGGGAATTAGTCTTCGACACTTGTTTCACTAAAGAGCCTATCTCACTGGCCTGGAGACTAGTTGGCGACCTGATTGCACCTCAAGTCTCCATGATGTCGTTGAATTAAAACATTTTCCTTTTTTTTTTTTCCGGGAACCTTTTGAGACTTTTTCAAGTCTCGACTGGGGAGACTGAAACGGAAGCAGGTATCCCAGATAGATAAATGGTTAAGCTTTTTTGCCTAAACCATCAAATGTGAGCGGAGCATGATGTCAGAGTTTGCTGATCATTTCAAGAATTCTTCATGAAAAAGGTTGGTGCTTCTGCCTGTTCATTGCTGTTAGGACTTTTGTTTGTTTTTGCAATTGCACGGCGGTAGGATCAAATTTTGTGGCCCACAGGCTGTAGGTTGCCCACAGCTTGCATTTTTACATCTACTCTAGCACAAAGTGAGCTATTTTATGCTGAAAACATCTGCAATTATCAGATTTAAGACAAGCGGAGTGTTGTGTGTCATGGATTTGCAGCCTCGCAGTTAGGTAACAGCAGGTGCATGCTCTGGATCAGGTCCAAGAGTGCTGCTGCTGCTGCTGCTGCTGGGAAAATGGATCCAGCAAAGAAGAGGGCAAGGTGCGAGCCATGCGTGGAGGAGTCTGGGGGCATGTTTAAAGAAACACCAGGGGCATTCCGCAATCATGATCGGAGCGCTCAGTGTGTGCCATCCTCACCCATCCCCGTTGTAGAAACCACAGAGTACAGGCAGCTGGGGACCGTAGTGGGCGAGCGGGAAAGTATTTTTGGAAGCAGCGGGAAACCTGCTGCACCAACTGTAACAGTGGTATCAGCAGCAGCAGCAGCATTGGGGCCTGGTACCGGGCTTCCCTAACCCTCTCCCACTCTCGGAGGAAGTGCAGGAGTAGAGAGTTCTTTCAGAAGAAGCACCACGCTTCCGCTGCTTTTATTTTTCTTATTTATGCCCAACATTTGAATGACTGGGTATGTAACTATGCTGTGCCCATCTCACACACACACAAGAGACAGAAAATGTATGTGTGTGTGTGTGTGTGTGTGTGTGTGTGAGAGAGAGAGAGAGAATCTGGCAGCTGAGGCGAATAGCATGTATTTATAGGAAGCCGTGTTTCCGGCAGAGGTTTCTGTGTTTTTTTAACTCTCCCAATCCATTTTGTGCGGTGTCTTACAGGCCCCATTATATCCAGGTTTAGATTGAAGATGTTTCCTCAGCTAACGCCTCAGGGGTGAGATTTCTATGTGAGACATGTCACAATGTGGTTTAGAGGAGGCGGATGGATTTCTCGTGCAACTCTAATGTGTGTATGTGTTGTTGTTGTTTTTTCTTTTTGGAGGATTGCTCCCAAAAAAAAAATATCTGTTTTGCATCCATAAACCTGCAAAGGCTTTCCTTGAAAACACTTAAGGCTGAATGTTCATGTGTTTGTCGGCTGATATGGAGGTATTTGATTGATCTGTGGATTCAGGCAGAGTGTTGTTGTTCCTGAAATGAATGAATTTCCTGAAACCTTCCCAAATGATGTTTAGAAATGCATTTTTGAAAATAATTATTTGATATACAGATATACAATAGGACTAGATCCCGTGCCTACATGGTGGCCATGTAGAATGTGGGGCATTGACATGGCGGCAATGTGACGATGGTTGTATCTATTGTCTATTGTACATAGAGAGAGCGGAATGGCTGCGGCCTTAACTGAGGAGTACAAAACACAAATCTTTGGAGTCTGGAACATCCTATTTTTGGTACAGTAACAGTTTTTCGTTTTTGTCAAGCCGTTCACCTTTGGCAACAGATTTGCAACTAGGAAGCACACTAATTCCTCGCGGCTCATGAAAGCGACTCGCCCAACGAGTACTTTACGTCAACAATGTCACCTTGACCAAGCACACCGGCGTGGTTACATTGGATAAAATGTGAAACTTTAAAACATTTTCAAGCTTTTTTAAAATATTTATTTACAATAACTTTGACCTGTAGTGGGCCTTTTATGCCACAAAAAAAACTTACAAAACAATAATTTTGTACTGTACAGTGATATAGGTGCATATGGCCTAAAAAAAAAAGTGCTTCAATATAACCGACAATCGGCTACATCGGACAATCCCACGTCACTATTAGTCTGTTCTGTCAAGGTTCCACTCTATAGTCATTGTAGAATTGCAATGATCTAATGGTTTTGCACGGGCATGCCTTTCATTTGGAAGTAGCAGCTTGTACCTAAATCGGCTCCTCTAAATTTAGAAAGTTTTTGCAAATTCATGGATGGACACTGTAGCTACTGAGTTTCGCTCACAGGGTTGCTCGAGTTTAGCTCCTCTGATTAGGGAAGAATCAGATTCCTCAATGTTTCACGCACACCGCAAAATAGAAGAAGTCATCGCTGCGAGTTGGTGTGCAACTCAAAATAGAAATAGTGTTATGATTCATTATTATCCCTCGTGTCAGTATAGTTTGGTCACTGCCCATCGTCGTGCAACACCAGCAACATACTGGACGACGGCTCGAGCGTTTCGTCCTTTTAACGTGTTGTCTTTTTGTGAGCCGGAAGGCAGAACAGTGCTCAGCGCCGTGCTGTTTTTCTCATGTTGCTTCGAGTCTCAACACAACACTACCACCGATTCTTTTGCTATTGGAGAGAAGAAAAAAAAGATAATATTATAAGGCAGTATTGTCCATCTAATGTACTTCATCTCGCAGGCAGAGATCCCTGAGGGATGTCACTCCTCACTGCCTCTTCAAGTGTAAAGCAGGCACCCACCTGCAAGCGCAACTCCCACACCCTGTCCAGGAGTGAGCCTTAAAATAACACGGGTCTACATATACAGAGCAGAGCACAAAAAAAAGACAAACAAAAATTTACCTTCTTCTGGAGCATAAAGCTAACCCCTCCAGTGATGAAAATATTATGGAACACTGTGCCAATCATCAACAAAACAACAGTTATGTAATCAGAAATCATCACATCATCAGATCTTTGTGTCAGAAATGTTCCAGGACTGATATTAAAAAATAATAATAATAAAATTTACCCAACAAATAAGCTTGTTTTTTATTGGGTTTTTTTAGGCTGATACAAGACACAAATTTTGTTTGCAGCTGACAACATCAACATCAAACAATTCTCTTAAATAGGGCCATGGACGGGGAACATCTTAGGAAGCTATAGACCCATCTCAAATCTCCCTTTCATAGCCAAGATTGTTGAGAAAGTTATTTTTAATCAACTCAGCAATTTCTTGAACTTAAATTGACTTTTTGACAAATTTCAATCAGGTTTCCGAACTCATCACAGTACAGAATCTGCTCTTATCAAAGTGCTAAATGATATAAGGTTGAATACTGACTCGGGAAAGGTGTCAATTCTGGTCTTGTTGGACCTCAGTGCGGCTTTGATACGGTAGATCATAATATACTGCTGAACAAGTTGGAAACGTGGATAGGACTAAATGGAACAGTCCTTAAATGGTTCATGTCCTACCTGGAGGAAAGGAGTTATTTTGTAACCATTGGATGTGTTCAATCTCATCGAATGGCAATGACCTATGGGGTCCCTCAAGGGTCAGTTCTTGGACCCCTCTTGTTCAGCCTGTATATGCTACCCTTGGGTCAAATTCTTCAGATCTTGAATTTTGACTATCATAGCAATGCAGATGACACACAGTTATATCTAGCAGTGTCTCCAGATGACTACAGTTCAATTGAGGTGTTGTGTCACTGTCTAAAACAGATAAATAAATGGATGAGCCAAAATGTTTTTCAATTAAACCACAACAAAACTGACATAATTGTTTTTGGCAATGAAGCAAAGACGATTGCTGTTAGTAAATACCTGGAGTCACTCTCTTTAAAAACCAAAGACCATGTCCGAAACCTTCGTGTTCCGACCTGACTTTCAACAGTCATATCAAATCAATTACTAAAACTGCCTTTACCATCTGAAGAACATATCCAGAGGGAAGGCTTGCATGTGTCAAGCAGACCAGGAGAAGCTCATCCATGCTTTTATCTCAAGTAGACTTGACTATTGTAATGGTCCTCTGACTAGACTCACGGAAAAGAGCATTAAACAGCTGCAGCTCATTCAGAATGCTTCAGGTCGGGTTCTGACCAGAACAAAGAGATCATAGCATATTACTCCAATTCTAAAGTATTTACACTGGCTTCCAGTCAGCTTTAAAATAGATTTTAAACTTCTGCTACTGGTCTATAAACCACTAAATGGTTTATGTCCTGAATACATGTATTAAATGCTAATGGAATATTAACCCAGTAGGGCTCTGAGAGCAACAGACTCAGGTCAAATAGTGGAGCACAGAGTCCAAAGCAAACATGGTGTAGCAGCATTTAGCTATTATGCTGCACACAAATGGAATAAGTTGCCAACAGAAGTGACGTCAGCCCCAAGTGTGCATGTTTTTAAGTTCAGGTTTAAAACGCTTCTTTTCACCCCATGCTTTTTAGAGCATTTCCACTTTTAAATGATTTTTCTGGCACTGTATGCTGTTTTAATTGTATTTTTATTGTTTTCCTTTTTATTTAAATGTTTATAAGCCATTTTT
Source organism: Phyllopteryx taeniolatus (assembly GCF_024500385.1). Taxonomy (NCBI): domain Eukaryota; kingdom Metazoa; phylum Chordata; class Actinopteri; order Syngnathiformes; family Syngnathidae; genus Phyllopteryx; species Phyllopteryx taeniolatus. The sequence goes on along the minus strand of NC_084505.1, from coordinate 32,095,042 downwards.
TTAAATTATTTTTTAAATACTTTTAATCATGTAAAGCACATTGAGTTAACTTGTGTATGACATGCGCTATATAAATTGCTTTGTTTTGCTTTTGCTTTGCTTTGCTTCTCCAAATCTGTCGTCATTAACGCTCCCTGGTTAACGTTCCTCTACAGTGGGTACGGAAAGTTTTCAGACCCCCTTAAATTTTTCACTCTTTGTTATATTGCAACCGTTTGTTAAAATAATTTAAGTTCATTTTTTTCCTCATTAATGTACATATAGCACCCCATATTGAGAAGAAAAAAAACGGAATTGTTGAAATATTTGCTGATTTATTAAAAAAGAAAAACTGAAACATCACACAGTCATAAGTATTCAGACCCTTTCACTCATATATTTAACTCTGGTGCTGTCCATTTCTTCTGATCATCCTTAAAATTGTTCTACACTTTCATTGGAGTCCAGCTATCTTTGATTATACTGGTTGGACTTGATTAGGAAAGCCACACCCCTGTCTATATAAGACCTTACAGCTCAAAGTGCATGTCAGAGCAAATGAGAATCATGAGGTCAAAGGAACTGCCTGAAGAGCTCAGAATTGTAGCAAGGCACAGATCTGGCCATGGTTACAAAAAAATGTCTGCTGCACTTAAGGTTCCGAAGAGCACAGTGGCCTCCATAATCCTGAAATGGAAGACGTTTGGGACGATCAGAACCCTTCCTAGAGCTGGCCGTCCGGCCAAACTGAGCAATTGGGGGAGAATAGCCTTGGTGAGAGAGGTAAAGAAGAACCCAAAGATCACTATGGGTGAGCTCCAGATATGTAGTCGGGAGATGGGAGAAAGTTCTAGAAAGTCAACCATCATTGCAGCCCTCCAACAGTCGGGGCTTTATGGCAGAGTGGCCTGACGGAAGCCGCATGAAAGAGACATTAAAGCCCACATGGAGTTTGCTAAAAAAAAAAAAAAAAAAAAAAACACCTGATGACTTCAAGATGGTGAGAAATAAGATTCTCTGGTTTGACGAGACCAAGATAGAAATTGTTGGCCTTCATTCTAAGTGCCATGTGTGGTGAAAACCAGGCACTGCTCATCACCTGTCCAATACAGTCCCAACAGTGAAGCACGGTGGTGGCAGCATCATGCTGTGGGTGTGTTTTTCAGCTGCAGGGACAGGGAGACTGGTTGCAATCCAAGAAAAGATTAATGCGGCCAAGTACAGGGATATCCTGGACGATAACCTCCAGAGTGCTCAGAACCTCAGACCGGGCAGAAGGTTCACCTTTAAAAAAGACAATGACACAGCTAAAATACCGAAGGAGTGGCTTCAGAACAGCTCCGTGACTGTTTTTGAATGGCCCAGCCAGAGCCCTGACTTAAACCCAATTGAGCATCTCTGGAAAGACCTGAAAATGGCTGCCTACCAACGTTCACCATCCAACCTGACAGAACTGGAGAGGATCTGCAAGGAGGAATGGCAGATGATCCCAAAATCCAGGTGTGAAGAATCATCATTCCCAAAAAGACTGGCTCTATTAGCTCACAAGGGTGCTTCTACTAAATACTGAGCAAAGGGTCTGAATACTTATGGCTGTGTGATATTTCAGTTATTCTTTTTTAATAAATCTGCACAAATTTCAACAATTAGATTTTTTTTCCCGTCAATGTGGGGTGCTGTGTGTACATTAATGTGGAAAAAATTAACTTAAATTATTTTAGCAATTGGCTGCAATATAACAAAGAGTGAAAATGTCAAGGGGGTCTGAATACTTTCCGTACCCACTGTATGTCCCCGTTTTTTCTGTCTCAAAGACCCCAAAATTTCAACTGCGGTTGACTTTGCCTCTCTCAAATTTCAATCTTTTGTGTTGACATCTGCAGAGGTTGAAAAACGTAGCAAGCCTTTTTCAGAGGTGGGTAGAGTAGCCAAAAGTCCTACTCAAGTGTACTGTTTCTTTAAAATAATATGACTCAAGTAAAAGTAAAAAGCAGTCATCTAAATAAATACTTGAGTAGAAGTTCAGTGAGGGGAAAAAAAATAAAAAATAGTTGAGCACTGAGTAACTGTTCAGGAACTTTGGATTGATATTTTTCAAATAGACAAAAAATCAATAAAAGAATACACATATTATATTGCCCAACAATATCACTTTAACAAAAATTATATATAGTTTTGCAGTTTTAAAACTGCTAGTGAGATTTGAATGTCGCCTCCCTTTACTATCCACCTCTGGCCTATTTTTTACAAAGGATTCCTGTTTTCAAATGTATGGAATCCAAGTCATCAGGAAAAAAATACTCATGTAAAGTATGTATACATAAAGAACTACTTGGGTACAGTCGACCCTGCATACTTGCAGTTCAGCACCTGGGGTTTCACCTATTCGCTGATTTCCCCCCCCCCCCCCCCCCCCCACACACACAATTTAGTTCTAAATGTTTTTAAAAATGTCTGTTCTTTTTGTTATTTTCTTTTTTGGGGAGATAACCAATAAATAATGTTTCAAAGCAATTCTAAAGGGCATCAATTATAAACTGATTTTTGCTCTTCATGTTCCGGCTCAGTCCCTATAGCGGGGGTTCACTGTGCAGTATTTGTACTTTACTTTCCACCACTGCAGGTGTTTTTTATTTATTGTCTTCAAAAGTCAGCTCAGATGTTTACTTTTTTTGGGGAGCCTCCGTCATACAAAAAAAAGAAATTTACACCTCATTAAGCTTTGCTTTCTGAGATGTCCCCTTGAGTCAAAGTGCCAAGAGACGCTTTCATTAAATAAGTGTTGCATCTTTCTACCCTAGCCAGTAGATTTTGAACCTTTTTCCAAGTCCTTGTTAAAACACAGAAACAACCGTAAAGAAAGGGAACATTTTGTCTAATAGATGCGAGGGGATTAATAAACAAAAAGCTTCCATTTGTCATTAATGCACAAGTCAACCCTAGCGCTATACTGTAATGTCAGTAAGTGCTAACATTACGTAAATCCATTACTCAGTCCCTTCCGCCGCGACATTTCGATGCAGGAGAAAGAGGTTAGCCACACTTCAGTTATGGTCCCAGCCCTCTTGAGTGATCAGATTGTTTTTAATCGACTTGAGATGACTTGGATCCTTTCGCTCCAAGCTAAGCATCTCGCAGGCCGCCGGAATTAGAGTGCACGTCTGAGGTGAAAGCCATTTTGTTCCGGAGAATGTCAGCGCTGCCGTGAAACAGCGTATAGGCTATTATCATAGGCCACCTTCAAAAGACGACAGCATTGTGCCGCTCGTACACTCTGATACCTCGTCCACCTCTCAGCGTTAAGGGAAATAACACAATTTGAGTGAGTGTCTGTTATTGTGTGTATTGTGTTTGATTCCGTGTGACTCACACGCTTCATTATTTCCGTATGTCAATCCTATTCAGCACAAAGACATTGCATTGCTGATTACATCTTTGTGTCCCCCCACAAATGTAGTTTACGGCCATTTAGCTTTTGTTCAGATTCAAAAAGGCCTCGTTAGCAGTTACACGTGAATTATACTCCTTGAAATGATTAATTATTTAATACTTCATTTAATATTTTGAGCCCAAGACCTATTGAAGTAGACGTTTTTTCGCGTCGTCTTCCAATATTTTTCACCACCTCGGGGCACCTTAGTGGTTATCACGACCGGCTCACTGTCAAGAGGTTCCGGGTTCAAATCTCTATTCACCCCTTGTGTGTGGATTTTCTCCCTGTGCTGGTGTGTTTGTGTGTTGTTGTTTTTTTTCTGGGTTCTCTGCTCATTCTGTAGTTCTAGTCCAGGTTCGGTTCTATATGCTGCCCCTCAAGTTCTGGAAATCTGAAATAATTCTATTCAACCTTCAACCTTGGTTCCTTTTACAGACAATATCACTTCCATAGCCAGAAACTAGGGAGTATTTATTTATTTATTTATTTTTTTAAATTCAGATTTCACCTTCACAAACCATATCAACAAAATCGTCCGGTCGTGTTTCTATCACATACGCACCATAGCCAGGATAAAACCAAACTTTCTCTGCACTTGTCAACTAAAGTCAACTGGGATAGGCACCGGCTCATCCAGTTCAATCAGAACAAATTATTAAACCGTTGCTGAAATAAGTCAAATTAAATGTATTACAAATAATACATGAAAAATTAGAACCGCTCAAATCCTATTACGATTATATTTGCTAGCTGATTATTTCATGGGTGGAGAAACTTGGTGATGGGGAAATTAACCCCTACTGTTTTGTAATAGGGAGTATCAGACACATTTTCCAATGTAGACGGAAAGCTAAAGATTTAAGTGGTTGTTTAATTTGACACTCGATGGTTGGGCTGGCACTTCACACACACACACACACAACTGTTTGTCTAAAAGTCCATTTTCCATGTCCCCTTTAAAAAAAAATGTTTGAAAAAAGATGCATCTTTTCTTAACGTGTGATTGGATTGATTTCTTTGAGAAGATTCCATTCATGTCAATACCGACTCGGAGGCAGCATTTTCTTGCGCGTGAAGTAAAACGTAAGCGACTGGTCTGTGCGTTTGTGTGTCTGCACGGCCGCTCTCCGCCGTCCTGATGCGGCAACCTGAGCGAGAGGTCTGCTGCACACTGCCGCGGCCTATCAAAGAGAATCGACTTTGTGTAGTAGGAAGCGTGACCCCCGAGTTCACCCGGCAACAGATGCCGGAACGGATAAGAGAAAAAAAATAAAAATAAAAAAACGCTTTGGGGGGTTGAAATGCCACATGAGCGGTTGGGTTCAACCACTGAACACATCAGGGGTGTTATCGACTCCCTCGGATGCTTTCAAAGGCCGAGGCTTGGTTTTTGGACGAGGCTTCGCCGCTATGGTGTGAGCGACCCGCAATTTGCTGCGATCACACTCGAGGAAGGAAGGAATTGCCAGGCAGAGTCAATCACTGTAACTGCTGAAAATGTGCAGTCTGGCCTCAGTTAGGGAGCGATCAAAATGTATCCCTCAGAAGAGAGTAAGTATTTTAAATGAGCTACAGAATATCTTGTTCTGTATCTGAATTCTGGTCAATTTTGTAGAATATAGGCACTGATGATCCTGCTTCATTGAGTACACCTGTAACATCCAAATAGATCCGTCTGGCCATCCATCCATCCATAGCTGTTAGCTAACACTAAGCTGTACATCCAGCAAAACCCAATGCAGCTCTGCTTACCTGACATACAATACCGTAACAGCAGGCCCGTAAGGTCATGGGGAGAAAGACTCGGTTATTATCTCGGTCATCTCACGTGACCAAACCGGAAAACAGGTTGGCGGACTTCCTGTGTGTGCGGCGATAACTGCAGGCTGATGACATGATGTGGTTAACCAACTGTTTCTAGAATAAAGTTATAGTTAGAAGTGGCGAGGCTCACGCCTGACCCAAAACTTGCCTTAGCAAAATATAGTTCTGTGGTGATAGCACACATTTGGCAATGACAAAAAAAGTCAACCTCATGAAAAATCGGTTGAGAACTGAGCAAGTTATGACCCAATTTCAATGTCCGTGGATTGTCTTTCAAGGGAACATTGACCTTCCCAACACGGTGTGTTGACATGCAATGACCAGGTAATGCTTGATTTACAGCGCTATGAAATGACAGTTGACCACACGGCGATGCTGCAACGTCTCCTCCTGCACGTTATGTGTCGGCACTGACTCGGCAGCGGTTTGTAATGGTGCGTACTATGCAGCTGTTAGCAAAAAGGCACTTGGAGGTATCGCTAGCTAATTGAATAGAAATGTCTCTGTGAAGTATCTTATGGCAAGATCGTTGTCGTGTGTTCATACATGTTTAAAAAAAAAAATAATAATATATAATAATAATATATATATATGTAAAGAGTACGGGCTGCAAAACGTCAAAATCTTACCAAGAATATTGTATTTCAAGTCAAGACTAATTAATATTAGACGCATCACAAAAAATAAAAATTTGCCAGTGCAGTATTAAAAAAAAAAATACATAAACTTCCCTGGCAAACTTGTTGTCTACTTATTTCAAGTAAGTTTGAAACAACAGAAAATATTCTAAAATCAAGTTGATGAGTCTTATTTATTTGTATTTATTTTTTTTTTTTATTTTATTTTGAGTTTTTGCAATGTGGATGTTTACTTTCAGTTAAAAAAAAAAGAAAAACGCTGGCAGTATCAGGTCGCTTTCATTGCCATAACTAAATCTAAATCTAGTTAAATGCTAGTTTACGACAGGACACCGAATGAAACAGTGTCTGCAAATGTCCGCTTTTCAATAGCTGGACATGCTTTTTTTTTTTTTTTTAAAGAAGTCAACTTATTTTATAAAGCTAGAGACTAACCCCCCCCCCCCCCCCCAAAAAAAATAAAAAATTCATATGCCTTTCCTCTGAGATGAAATACTCATATTCTATTCATGCTGTTATGCAAAGGTCATTACAAAGACTTTTATAATGTATTTAATAAATAGATATAATAATAATAATAATAATATTTTGGATCGTTGACCAAATGGTCTTTTTCCAAAATTGAAATAGTTCGGTTAGATTTCAGAAGTGTACGTTCCAAAACGTTTGGATTCCCCCCAACAGGTGGTCGTTCACCCCCTCCTACGTTTACTGTAGTCTTTTTTTGTTTGTTTGTTCGTGTGTATGGAATTTCATCTCTCAGCTATAATTCTGGAGGAATTCCCGTACCCGCTTTTAAACATGTCGGCCATATGTTTAGGGACGGTGAACGCCTCCCATCACGGGTGGCCACTTGTTGCAACGTCAGTCTCCATCCTTGCTCGTACAGGCGAGGAGGAGAGGAGAGGCAGAGCTAAGGAGAGGCTCGTCACATCCTCTGTCCATATATGGGCATGAAGTTTACACGCAGCGGGGAATCCTCTCACTGGAGCCGATGAATGGGGAGGAGGGCCGTGGAGCCGCCAAAGTGTATATAAGGGGAGCGATGTGAGAGCCACGGCAAGCAAATGACCGCGGAGCAACAGACGAGAAGGAATATATTGCATTTTTTTTTCTTCTTGTTGTTATTATTTAAAACAAGCACATTTGGGGATCATTTGTCGAACACCATCCCCCCAAAAAAGAGGAGGGGGTTGAAGGAAAACAAGACACCCCTATATATATTTATATATATTTATTTATTTTGTACCCGAGGCGGACCTTTGAAGTGCAGCATTATGTTGAACAACATGGATTTGAACGCCAAAGATTCTTTTTACCCTCAGTTTGACACCTGCAGCGGCTCTTCTCTGGGCACGGACGCCGGCGCGAGGAAGGACAACCTGGACTCGTTCGGCGACGCGGAGCGCTCGGTGCCCGCGCAGTTCGGCCACGGTGAGTCCCGGTGCACGGCGGTGGTTGGAAAACGTTGCATGCAAGGGAATGTCGAAAGCGAGCGATTGTGTGCTTGCGGAGCGGTGTGGGGGGGGGGGGGTGGGGGGCGACACTTGCAGCGCAGCGTCGACGCGGATGCGCATGAATGTTTATGTAACGTGCCAAATTTTCTTCCGTTCAAAGAAAAAAAACAAAAACAAATCAGGCTTGACAAAGTTTTCTCCGTTTCTGATTCAACAGAAGGAGCCCCCGCGACCCTCAAAACCGAAGCTTCCAACTCGGAATACGCGTTTAACCCTTGCGAGGGTCCCAAAGACGCCTACACCCCTTCGTCGCTCGCCTACTCCGGCAGCTTCTACGTGGAAGCCTCTCAGGGGGCGCCGTGCACCACCGAGACGCTCCTCAACATGATCACCGAGATCGTGGGCATATCCACCATGCAGCTCTCCGAAGCCCAGCAGCAGCACAGCGCCAACAACCGGGGGGCTTCGTACACGCCCCCTATGGACAGCGCGCCTTACGGGGACGCCAAGAGGCAACCCTTCGCCTGCCGGGCGCCCACACCCCCGCCCTACCCGCCCTCCTCCGACTTCACCCGGGACCAGGCCGACCCCCCGGCCCCGGAGCCCTCCACCTCCCAGCTCGGCTTCGCCAAGGCCGAGCCCAAGTCCGAGGCGGCCTCGTTCCCCGTGGTGGTCAAGAATGAGTTCGAGAGCTACGAGTGGGGGGCTTTCTGCAAATCCGACTGCTTGGAAAGCAGCTTCCACACGGAGACGTCCTTCCCCATGTCCAACGACTTCCCGCCCGAGCAGCAGATGGACGTGAAGGAACTTCTGGACACCTTCCCGGCCATGTGCCCCAACGCGGACGTGGAGTTCAAAGTGGAAGGGGGCATCAAGCAGGAGCAGTGCTTCCCCGACACGTGCTCGCAGAGCCAGCACAGCTACGCGTACAACGGCTACCTCCCCCCGCCCATGGGCCTCTCCTCCAGCCTGAAGCCATACCCCGAAGGCCCGCCAGCATCCAACCAGTGTGACTCCATCTACGCCTCCCCAGCTTTGCCCAGCACCATAGACTCCATCCTCTACTCGTCCCTGCTGCCCGACTCCTTCGCCCAAAGTTACACCACCCGTGCCGCCGCCACTTCCACCTCGACCGCTGCCGCCGCCGCCGTCAAGCCCCCCAGGGCCCGCAAGAGCGCCGCCGCCTCCTCCTCCTCCTCCTCTTCGCACGGCCCGCCCAAGGAGAAGCCCTTCACCTGCCCCATGGAGAGCTGCGACCGCCGCTTCTCGCGCTCGGACGAACTCAACCGCCACATCCGCATCCACACGGGCCACAAGCCCTTCCAGTGCCGCATCTGCCTGCGCAGCTTCAGCCGGAGCGACCACCTGACCACGCACACCCGGACTCACACGGGCGAGAAGCCGTTCTCCTGCGACGTGTGCGGCAAGCGCTTCGCCCGCAGCGACGAGCGCAAGCGGCACGGACGCGTGCACCAGAAGCAGAAGGAGAAAATGGAGCTCAAGCCCCAAGTGACTCCCAACGCGTGGCCCTTCGCCCTGCCCGAGGGCATTTGAAGAAGAGGCCTCTCGCACGCACGCACGCACGCACGCACGCGCTCACACGCACTCACACACACACGCGCGCGCGCGCACGACATTTGAGGATCTCTCCGTCTTGGAGGACACGAGTCCTAATCACTTTGCTTTGCCTGCCTGAATGGAGAGCGCAAAAAGGCAAAAAAGAAACAAACAAACAAAAAACAAAGACAAAAAAAAAATTGGAGGGGCGAGGGTCCTGCAACGCCGATTTGACCCACGAGTCAATGAGGTGGCCAAAGTCGGGGGAACACTGACGTGTCGCTGTCACTCGTAAGTCGAGGCACGGCTCGCCGTTGCGACGCGGGCTCTGTGTGCATGACTGCCGATCAGCACCGCTTGCATCCGGACAGCGCCTCACTCCCATCTCGCCTCTCATCGCCCACGGATGGGTTGCACTTGCAGATTTCTAGCCACATTTTCAACTAAGAATGTTCTATTTTTTTCCTGTTTTGTTTAGTTTTTTCCCCCTCCAGTTATTGGACTATGTTGCTCAATGCATGTTTTATTTTTTTCCTTTGAATATCTGGACTAGCACCCCACTCCTCCAATCACGCCACAGTGGAGGGGAGGGGGGAGGTTATTAAAATGAATGTAAGCTAATATATTTATGGTTTCAGCCATAAAGTTGTCCATTTGGATCAAACTTAGTGTTTGTTTATACTTCCTATCATTTAGCCGTCAGTGGTTTTTTTTGTCATTGGACTTTGTGTTGTTCAAATTGTGAAAGATATATAATTAATGGCAAATAAATATATTTGTATTACTGTACTTCCTTGTATTTTTATAGCTGAGTGTATATTTTACATTTATGACATTTGAGCCTCATTTTCTGGGGGTATTCTAAAATCCTTAATAATGTATTGGTTTTCGAGGGCTATTGTTCAGTAACTCAGTATTTTAAATGTCACCGTTTGATATCAGAAACTTTTTTGTTTGTTTGTTTGTTTTTTTCCCGCACTTCATCTGACCAACGTTGTTGCGCCGAATGAGTTCTTAAATGGGGGGGGCGTGGATGTGCACTTGTTGAAAAATGATTTCACATGTACAGAAGTGTGTTGACTCAAGCTAGGACCGACTAGCATATCATATATATGAAAATTGCTTTTGAGTAATCAGGTAGCACACATTGCTGCGAGGTTCCGTTCACTGATGAAGGACTTTTAACGTGATGTATCTTTCGCTTCGAAGACGCTGAAACTTGGAGGGGGGGAAAAAGGTTGACAGGTTGGTGAGATTGTCACTGACAGGGTTTTGCAAAAAAAAAAAAAAAAAAAAAGTAATTTTACTCGCCTTAAGTTATATTAACTGTTCAAATTTGTACATACACAGTTTATACAATACATGAACTTGATATTGATGTTGTTATTTTTATTGAAGATGATGAACAAAATAAACATTTTTCTGCCAGCTGCTATTTACTCCCCCCCCCCACCCCACCTCCCTTGGTGCATCATTTAAAAGAAGCAAAATGTGCCCCTCGGTTTTCTGCAGCAGTGACGCGAGCGGCCGAATGAATGTGTGCCCTTACCTGAATTTAAATACACACACCTGTGGCGCCACACTTGATCGCCAATTCCCACAATTCTCCTTTAGAAAATCCCCATTTAGAGTATTTCTTTCTCTCTCTCTCTCTCTCTCTCTCTCTCTCTCTCTATATATATATATATATATCTTGCAATGCGATAATTTGATCCCCTCTTGCTATTCTTTGCTTTGCACTCCCAGTCAATCAGAAAGGGATGTTCCTTTCCACTTAACTGCAGGCAGCGATTAGAGTCCGCTATCTTTTATTTGCTTCCAAAAAAAAAAAAAAAAAAAAAAAAAAGAATTATTACTGATGTCATGCTTCCTTGTTATTGCCGTTGATGCTCTCCCATCGCTGTGTGGAAGATAACATAGATGACATAGTGATGGAAATTTAATATCAAATGAAATGGGTTTTTTTTCTCCCCCAAATCCATGCGATGCATTTAAGTTTACATTTGTGTGAAACCTTTTTCCTGTCAGCTGACATTTCCATACAAAATTCATATATATATTCAGTTTTAATCAGCCTGCACTGGTGCCCCAGTGGTTTGCACGTCTGCCTCACAGTTCGGAGGTCCATGGTTCGAATCCTGGCTCCGACCTTTGTATGTTCACCCCGTCCTCGTGTGGGTTTTCTCCGGGTACTCCAGCTTTCCTCCCACATTCCAAAAACATGCACATTAGCTTCACTGAGGACTAAATTGTCTGTCTAGGTGTGAATGTGAGTGTTGAGTGCTTGTTTATTGACAGTATACTGTATATATGCCCAGCGGTTGGCCGGCAATCAGTCCAGATTGTACCCCGCCACTTGCCCTAAGTCACTTGGGATCGGCTCGCTCACCCGCAACCCTAATGAGAACAAGTGCTATATGGAAAAATGTGTGGATGATTTAATAGCAGAATTTCCTCCCCAAATGCATGCAAAAGCATGTGTTCCATTGCCATTTAAGGCGCTAAAATAGCTTGTGGATTCAGTGTTTGCAGGCTTCACAGTTGGGGTGGGGAAGCATTTTCCTTTCAGCAGCTGTTACCATACTAAATTTATGAAAAACATATTCATATATAAATTGAAGGCATGGCAGTAACTTAGTGGTTAGCACGTCTGTCTCACTAGCTAGCTTTGGGGCGAGAGACAGGGTAGACCCTGGACTAGTTGCCGGTCAATCACCGGGCACAAACAAACTAGTCACACTCACACCATAAATGTAGGACTTCTGCTTATGTTTGCTGATCTTTCATGACCTCTCTGTGTCGTTCTAGGAGTCGACACGTGGTGATATCGCACTCCAAGCTCTGAGGCCAAGCAGCCACGTCTCGGGTACGCCGGACGTGTTCCCGTGATGCAGTTCGGCCGGCGAAACCCAAAGCAACTCGTAAGTGTCCAACATACCTGTGCCGTAGCGGAGTTAAAAGGCAGGATGCCAGTCACACTTTGTACTTACGTAAGTAGAAATACAGATACTTGTGTTAAAAGAGGGGGGAAAAAAGACCGCTAAAAGTAGAAGTACTGATTCAGCTCTTATAAAGACACAGTAAAGTGAATTCAGAGATTTGATTCTAAATGAAATACAAAATAAAGGCATTTGACGGTAATTGTTGAAAACGTGCAAAGACTGCAAAGTATGCAGTCCTGAATTGTAGACATTGCGTTCAACTGTTTTTCACCATGACAGTTTGCTTGATTTTTTTTATTTCTTTTTTAGCTTGCGAGCTAGCTGGTGGCTAGTGCCTTTCGTCAAGGCGTGTATAGCCCCCCCCCCCCCCCCCCCCACCCCTGACTTTAAGCAAGTAGCGTTAAATAACAAATATGGCAAAACAAGTGATGTTTTTCAACACTGCAAACTCCCTTTTTAGTACGGTAACCAGGTATTTGTACTTTGTTACTTCCCACCGCTGCCATTGGAGCACTGTATGTTCCGTCCTCTGCTGTCTATCAACACTTACAGTAACACGCACGCACGCACATACACGCACACTCTCGTTTATGCGTGTTGTTTTAGTGGCAAAAGCTGTCCAGCGATGGATAGTGGAGGCTTTTGAATTGCAGCGATGTGCAGTCACTGTGACCATTATCCCAACACTTGAAGACTGAAGAGTTGTTGAACTCTGGCCACGGATGAAATTTCTGCATTTGGGCGCTCACGTTCCCATTTGCATATTGTAAATGGTGCTCGATATAGCCCCGCGGAGTGTATTTGCCGATGTCGTCTTTATCGTACGGCGTGTCCCAGCTAGGACAAAAAAAAAAAAGACAAATCAGTTCTTTTCTTGCCACTGACATTTATGTTGCCAGCTCCCGTAGACATGCGTAATTGCAGAGGCCATTAAGTAATCGTGCAGGAAGGGCATATGTCTGCCGCTGAGATTTCGCACGACGTGGACCTCCGCTGTGAATGGTAGCACATCAAGTCCATTAAATCTCTGCCAGGTGTTACAAATGCAAACATGTTAACATTAGGCCCGGAGGAGGAAGAGGAGGAGGAGGAGAAGTGGGGGGGGGGGGGGCAAGGTGGGTTATTCAAGGTTGCTTATGTGTCTTGTGCTGCTAATGTCTTTCGAATGTAACCATGCGTAGATGTGTTCTTACTTCTTCATTGTCTCATCCAATTAATCGCTTGATGCAGGATTGCTCCTGGATAATTCAATGAGCGCATTTATCTTCCGCGCCAAATGAGCACTTTGGCTCCAGATTAAGAAAACCCTCAGAATTGACAGTGAGGGATTAGATTGGCCCAGATTCCAAAGGATATGTGTCACTGCACAATGCTTTGTACTTAATCAGTGATTTAGCTACACTGTATGGACAAATGTTTTGGGACACATTGGCCATGACACCTACAGCGAATTCTGGAGGTGGCAAAATGTGGAACCGCTGTTTTCCGTGTTTCACCGCGTTTACGTTTTTTTTTTTTTTTTTTACCGTACCAATATACATCATTAATGACGACATAGAACAGGTGTCCATCTTGCCACCAAGCACACCCGTATCTCTCGTCTTCATGACCAGCTATCTGGTCTTATCGGTTTATTTATCGGCGTTCTGCACTTCTTATTTATATCATAACTGCCATCCGTATACTCTATGGTTAAATTCGTTACGGGCTATTCATTTGCAGTATGAAGACGAAAGGGTTTAACATCACCTACTCTGGAGCGAGTCTCAGAGTCTCCAAAAATCTCCCCTAACACTGCAAAATGTTGCTAGATTTGTTGCTCGTCACTTGGAAAAAAATATAGCTTAATATAGCAATAAAGCCCTTTTCGAATCACTGGTCGTCAGTATTTTGTGCATTTTGACCAAAGAAGGTGATAGTCCTTTTAATTAAGACACCTGGAAACTGCTTTTGTGAGAGAACAAAAAAAAGAAGAAGAATGTCTCCTTTACCCATTCGTATTGCATAAAATAGAATCACGTACAGTGTAAATGATTCATAACACACTCTCATTCATCTATCTAAATGTAATAACGAGGCAACTTTGCTCAGTTGTGAGATCATTTAAAGGCGAAATGCATCAGAATAAAAGGCTTTTAAATAACCGTCTTTGTGCATGTGGCCTTAGCAAGTCTCAAAGACGTTTGATGGGGTTTAGGCCAGGGTTCTTCCACTCCAAAGTCATCCAAACACGCCTTTCAACTGTTCCAGCCTTCGAAAAGCATAGCATGCTTTTAACAAGAAAAATAGTCAATATTGTTCTTTATGAAAACAGTGAGTAATGATGTAAAGCGTGAGACAGTTTTTTGCCATTTGCTAGTTGTATGAGTAGTTCTTCGCAGAGGATAAAGAATATATTCCTGTGAGTATTTTGATATTATCAGTTGGTTAAAACATTATAACACCGTGACACCTGCTTCCTCATTGCCAAGCCATGCAACTACTCACAGTTAGTATGTATCCGTTTGTGTGTGTTTGCAAGTATGTACTGTACGTGTGTGTGGGTGTAGGTGATTTGTTTTATTTTTTTTTTTGTGACGCAATTTCTTTGTTGTATTTTTATGTACAAAAGGTGCTATAGGAAGATTTGATTGAAAACTCTGACCTGTGTTCTACAGGATGCAAAAAAAATAAAAAATCTCTCCGGCGGACAGATGACCATGAATTCCTAGTATCGCCAAAGGATACAATTATTGATTAAGATGTAGGTGTATTCTTTTTCTAACATTAACAATCAGTCAAGAGTGAACAGGCACTCTCGTCCAGTGTAAATACCAAAGGTGGATAAGTAGCCCATCTCCAAGTCAAAGCCTTTCTCATCCTCGGGGCCATTCAGCATCTTAAGTCCACCTCGAGATGGACAAGTGGAGACCCCCCCCCCCCCCCCCTCCCCTCGTCGTCCCTCAAGAGTCCAACATCCCGGTTAGCCATGCTTGAACTCCAAACAATTCTCCCTCTACAATAATAATCCAATAATGACTTTGAATGAGACTGAATTCATTTGCCTGTGCCATCGGATCGGAGGCACTTGCTGTGTTTGGAGCGCCGGATATCAGGTCACCTCAAGTGCCTATTAATAATCACAGTCCTACTTGAGACAGTCTATACGGTCTCGGGGCGCTTCTGGATGGATCTGTTGCGGGGCAATCACATAATGTTATGCGCACCTTTTTGAAATGTGCACCGGGGGCCCCGTCCTGGTGCTTGGGGTGGGCACAGTAATCAAGGTGTATAATCGCACGGCGCTAATGGCAATCAGGCTCGGCGAATTAATTTTCCTCGGATCATACATCAGATCGCCGGTCCCGCTTCGGACCATGAAGAAGGGTGTAGGTGGTCTGGAGAGCGCAGGTGATTAAAACCGAGAGGAGGCCCCGCATGGCGAAGGAGCTTGTTATGCAAACATTTTCAAAGCGCTTAATTCCTCATCTCTCATTATTCTGCTTTCCGAATTCTTCATTTGTGTTCGTGATGAGGTCGAGCACAACACGGGGGAAAGTACTTTTTTCTTCTTTGCTTTCCTTCCGAAGTCAACCCTGGGGTCAAGGAGTCCCTCGCTATAGCAACCATGTCAAAGGACTCGCAGTATATGCTGCATTCGGAGTGAAAGGGAAGCTGTGTACGTCTTGCTCGCTGAATGACTTCTTTGGCATCCAATTACTGCGGACAATTTACAGCTGCCCTTGGAAGATCCACGTTCCGCCTCAAGCTGGGGATGGTCGGCGGGGAAGTTGTTTACGGACATCTCTTTTTTAAGTGATGCACTCAAGAGCCAGCAATGTAACACGTGCTACTGTTAAAAGTGACTAGTAGTAATCGGGCTGTGCGGTAACACGATGTCATCATCACGCTGTGTATACTGTTCTTTGTTTGAATGCAAAGCAAATCAAATAGAGTTGGGAAATCTTTATATTTAATGAATTTTTTTTTTAAATCATTTGACAAAACAAACTTCAGTTAGAAGCAATAATAATCCTCAAAATGATCCTTAGTCCCCACCACCAAAATGTCTTTTGTATTTTTTCGCTTTCAAATTCATCCCGTGGGCCGGTTTTGGCCCGAGGGCCGTATATTTGACACCACTGGCCTAGAAAGTCATGTCAGGAGTTCTGACTCCAGCTCGAGTTAGCTGTTCGTCACGTCTTAGTTCAGTGTGTGTGTGTCTGCTCCTTGCAAGTGTTTTCATTTTGTATTTAAAAAACACTTACTCTTAACTCAAGGTACCGATGTACATTGGGACAAGCCGAAAGTCTCAAAAACAACCTTTTGTACATTACTTGTCAGAGTAGTTTTAATGCAATATACTTTTACTTGAGTATTTTTGTGATGAAGCCTATTACATTGAGCTATATTCTGCTCTCTACTTTTATTTGTATCTACAGGCATTTATTATTGCTCGCGTGAACTGTTTTGGTTTGTCAGAGAGGCTCGTGTCACTCTGTTTGACCATAACAACTGCTAGTGATGTAAGACTCCATTTCACCAATCAAACAGAGCCCGGCTGTCACATGACCACACACAGTCTCCACGCTGCGTCATACAGCAGCAAAGTTTTTAAAGTAATTTATCGATGTAAAACATGGCCAAAATCTGTCTTCACCTTACAGATAATGTCCAGCTCACCTGTGACACAAGTGATTAAGTGATATTTAAAAAAAAAAAAAAAAGTTTTTTAAAAGGGACGGATGGATTTTGAAAAAGAGCAGCTATGTTATGCGCTGTTATCTGTGTTGGCCTAAAACTGTTGGTATTTCAGCCTACAAGAACTCCACTTGGAACTTGAGAAACATATAAACGGCCGTCTCAGTCTGCGTTTGTACAACCTCAATTCCAATGAAGTTTGGACGTTCTGTTAAACATAAATAGAAACAGATTTGCAAATCATGTTCAACCTATATTTAATTGAATACACTACAAACACAAGGTATTTCATGTTCAAACTGATAAACTTTATTGTTTTTAGCAAATAATCATTAACTTTGAATTTTATGGCTGCAACACCTTCTAAAAAAGCTGGGACAGGGTCATGTCCTCACCTTTTCTTTTAACAAAATTCAAGTAAACGTTTGGGAACTGAGGACCCTAATTGTTGAAGCTTTGTAGGTGGAATTCTTTCCCATTCTTGCTTGATGTACAGCTTCAGGTGTTCAACAGTCCGGGGTCTCCGTTGTCGTATTTAAGGCTTCATAATGCGCCACACATCTTCAATGGGAGACAGGTCTGGACTGCAGGCAGGCCAGTCTAGTACCCGCACTCTTTTACTACGAAGCCACGCTGTTGTAACACGTGCAGAATGTGGTTTGGCATTGTCTTGCTGAAATAAGCAGGGACGTCCGTGAAAAAGACGTTGCTTGGATGGCAGCGTATGTTTCTCCAAAACCTGCATGTACCTTTCAGCATTAATGGTGCCTTCACAGATGTGTAAGTTACCCATGCCATTTGCACTAACACAGCCCCATAACATCACAGATGCTGGCTTTTGAACTTTGCGTCCATAACAGTCTGGATGGTTCTTTTCCTCTTTGGCCCGGAGGACACGACTTCCACAATTTCCAAAAACAATTTCAAATGTGGACTCGTCGGACCACAGAACACTTTTCCACTTTACGTCAGTCCATCTTTGATGAGCTCGGGCCCAGAGAAGTCGGCGGCGTTTCTGGGTGTTGTTGATAAACGGCTTTTGCTTTGCATAGTAGAGTTTCAAGTTGCACTTACAGATGTAGCGCCGAACTGTATTTACTGACATTGGTTTTCTGAAGTGTTCCTGAGCCCACGTGGTAATATCCTTTACACATTGATGTCGGTTTTTGATACAGTGCCGCCTGAGGGATCGAAGGTCACGGCCATTCAATGTTGGTTTTCGGCCTTGCCGCTTACATGCAGTGATTTCTCCAGATTCTCTGAACCTTTTGACGATATTATGGACCGTAGATGATGAAATCCCTAAATTCCTTGCAATTGTACGTTGAGGAACATTGTCCTTAAACTGTTGGACTATTTTCTCACGCACTTGTTCACAAAGAGGTGACCCTCGCCCCATCATTGCTTGTGAATGAGTGAGCAATTCAGGGAAGCTCCTTTTCTACCCAATCATGGCACCCACCTGTTCCCAATTAGCCTGTTCACCTGTGGGATGTTCCAAACAGGTGTTTGATGAGCATTCCTCAACTTTCTCAGTCTAGTTTGCCACCTGTCCCAGCTTTTTTGGAACGTGTTGCAGCCATAAAATTCCAAGTTAATGATTATTGGCTAAAAACAATGAAGTTCATCAGTTTGAACATAAAATATCTTGTCTTTGTCCTGTATTTAATTAAATATAGGTTGAACATGATTTGCAAATCATTGTATTCTGTTTTCTTTATGTTTAACACAACATCCCAACTTCATTGGAATTGGGGTTGTAAATTGTAATGCTTTGTGGAATAAAACCAGCAGGTCAACCACCGCATGGAAATCCACAATGTATTCACAGCACTGATGATAAAGATGTAATATGACAGAGCTCACCTTGTTTGTGAGTAATGAAACAGATGTCCGCATTGTTGATAAATGCGGGTGAATCCATCTGTAGAAGTTCAATATAATCAAATTGAATATACGTATGTAGACAGACTGTGACATTTTTTTTTATAGGCATATATTCTTTATCCTCTGCAAAAAACGACTAAGATTACTGACTCACTGATATTAGTTGTGTAACTCTTCTTTGATTGTTTCAGCATGACTGAAGTGTGGCCAAGTTGCACACACCAGAAGGAGCCACAATTAATTAATCGTGATGCTCAAACTGTTTAGTTCTTTACATTCCATTTACATGTGGACACGAAACGGATTCAACTTGTAGGTCTGGGTACCACTGTGTGACTGATGAGCCACTGATGCTGACATTTATAGCATATATAGTATATATTTTAATAGATGATAGCTGCTGTGTCCAAAAATGCACCTCATTCAGTTGTTTAGAGTAAAAATATAACCCATTTCAATGAAGTTTCCCCTTACAGCTTTCCAATATAATGAGGGGATGTGCACACTGGATGTCATGTGGCTAAAAAGCATCCAGGATTGACAGTAATGACTCTGAAGGAAGTTGGCAGTTGCCTCCAAAAACCTGTTGCCTGCTGTCACACATCCCGGACGCTACCTTTACACCAAAGGCGACCGAAAAGAGACGCCTCTCTCCCGTACGCCGTCGTTAACCCTCTCCCTGTAAAAACACGCGGCGGCGTGACCGTGTGTCCGGCCGAGTAGTGAGTGATTACTTTAGTGCTTTGACATTTATGGCGGCGGTAATGAGGCGGGCGTCTGTGACAGCCGTGTCACTCGCTGCGGCAGCGGCAGCAGCTTCCGCCGCCGCCTGTGTCTCGCTGGTGGCTCACTCTGGCATCGGGAAAGGGAAGCTCTGTGTGGCCAAACACTGCCACTCTCTCTCTTTCGCTCTCTCCCTCTCCATGATGATGGCTCACCTGTAGAGAGGCACAGACAAGTCTGAGGGAACTGTGCATGTGTGTGTTTCAGTGCTTGGAATGGAGTGACAGGGGGTGTCTGATTGAGGTTTTCTGTCTGTCACCTGCACGCACTCATGACCGACAATGAGGCGCTCTAATGCAGCCACACCAACGCAAAGCCCAGTCCACACGCTGGCTTAATGTCGGACCTTTGTTTTTTTTCCTTGGCTCTTCCACCATTCTCTTCGTGAAGCGTGCGCACTCATGACCAACAACGAGGCGCTCTAACGTAACCGCATCAATGCACAGCCCGGTCCACACGCTCAATGTCATGTCAGACTTGTTTTTTTTTTTTTTTCCTCCGCTCTTCCGCTTTAATCATCGTCAAGAAGACTTTTCAGGACTTTGTGTAGCTCAGGAATGAGGAGAATTTTCTCAAATTCACACTTTTAGTTGACAATAAACAATAATATTCAAAATCTTTGCAGTAGCGACAGGGCTGTGGAGGGCCCCATGACTGGGTTTGCCTTGGGTCCCCAAGTGATTAACTACACCCGTGCTCTCATGAGGTAAGCTGAGGTCTTGCATGTTTAACTGAGGTGGGACCAGCTTTTGGAATAAGTAGAGCTTTTAAACACACACACACACACACACACACACACACACACACGAAACGTCTAAAGAAAACAGCAATACATAAGCTCGACATTGCAACGCGTTGGACCTCCGGGGCGTTTGACTTTGGAGGTTCCGCCGTAGTACCAAAGTGAGTGGGCTTGCACACGTCCAACTCATAGAGTGCGCCAGGCCAGCCATTTGCATGCCGAGCGGCATGCAAATGGCGCATCTAAATTAAGCATCGAAATCAAGTACAGCCGAGCCATGAAATGTATGCAAAATGAGGCCACTTGAATATTAGCGCCTCGCATGAATTCTCATCCGAAAAAGTGGCGGAATGCTAACAGTTGCGTCTGTAGCTGTTTAATGGACGCGCACAGAGAACAATACGATAGCCTCGGAAATTACTACTCTTATAATGTGCTGTACGTATGTTCTGTGTTGCGCTATTGTTCTTCCCTCTGTTTGGTAGCGGATGGAGAAACATTTTTCACTTCTTCTGTGGGGAAAGGAGCATTTTTTAAAAGGCAGGCTTTGTAAATGCGCCACTGTAATTAAAGCACATGCGTATTAAGTGCAAAAAAATGTATATTGGGTGACTCGTTTTAACCCTGACATTATGTTGAATGGCCCTCTTTAGACGCTCGGCGCGTCAGGAAAATGCGCTGTTAAAACTTGACATTTCGTCAGCTCTTTTTAGTCATGACAACATCATACATTAATCAAATGAAAGAACCAAAATAAAAACTCAAATTGGTTCCAATTGTATGTCTTTATACATTGTCTTGAACTATTTTAAATGTTTTTTTAATTCTGGATTTAATTGTATGTGAGCAAAAAAGCTTAGACTTTGATATTTTTACAGATTTTTTTATTGTAATAAAAATTTTGTACTTTTCAACAACAAAATAATTCTTAATCTTATGACTGTGATATTTTCTCATGTTAAAAAGTTGTACATTTTTCAGGGAAAAAAACAAATGTGATAGTATGAGAACAAAATAGTGCACAAAATAATAACATTTTAAAATACTATTTTTTTCCCATAAATTATAAATTGACAGTCATCTTTTCTCAAGATTAAAAAAAAATTAAATGGTAATAGTTTGAGAATAAAGTTGTATTTTTTCGACCAAAAATGTAGCTCAACATAAAAAAGAAAAAGATGAACAAGTCATTTTAACAAGTAAATTTCCACGTAAATTTCAAAATATTACTACTTTATTCTAATAAAATAAAACTATAACTTTATTGTCATACCATATATTTTATTTTTAGTGTGGCCCTAATACCTCCCTGTCCCTGCACTTTAACACTCAAGTAGAAGTACAGTGGGTACGGAAAGTATTCAGACCCCCTTAAAATGTTCACTCTTTTTTTATATTGCAGCCATTTTTTCCTCATTAATGTACACACAGCACCGCATATTGACAGAAAAAAAAATTTGAAAATTGATTTATTGAAAAGGAAAACCAGAAATATCACGTAACCATAAGTATTCAGACCCTTTGCTCAATATTTAGTAGAAGCCCCCTTTTGAGCTAATACAGCCAGGAGTCTTTTGGGGAATGATGCAACAAGTTTTTCACACCTGGATTTGGGGATCATCTGCCATTCCTCCTTGCACATCCTCTCCAGTTCTGTCAGGTTGGATGGTTGACTTTCCTGAACTTTCTCCCATCTCCCGACTGCATCTCTGGAGCTCAGCCACAGTGATCTTTGGGTTCTTCTTTACCTCTCTCACCAAGGCTCTTCTCCCCCAATTGCTCAGTTTGGCCGGACGGCCAGCTCTAGGAAGGGCCACTGTGCTCTTAGGAACCTTAAGTGCAGCAGAATTTTTTTTGTAACCTTGGCCAGATCTGTGCCTTGCCACAATTCCGTCTCTGAATTCTTCAGGCAGTTCCTCTGACCTCATGATTGTGAGCTGTGAGCTGTAAGGTCTTATATAGACAGGGGTGTGGCTTTCCTAATCAAGTCCAATCAGTATAATCAAACACAGCTGCACTCCAATGAAGGTGTAGAACCATCTCAAGGAGGATCAGAAGAAATGGACAGCACCCGAGTTCAATATATGAGTGTCACAGCAAAGGGTCTGCATACTTATGGCTGTGTGATTTTTCAGTTTTTCTTTTTTAAGAAATCAGCAAAAATTTCAACAATTCATTTTTCTTTCTGTCAATATGGGGTGCTGTGTGTACATTAATTAGGGAAAAAATGAACTTAAATGATTTTAACAAATGGCTGCAATATAACAATGAGTGAAAAATTTAAGGGGGTCTGAAAACGTTTCGTACCCACTGGATATCAAACTCTGAATCGTATAATTGATAAATCAATCAAACATAGATATTGATCCATTTTCTGTAGCCCTTGTGGTGGTCCACCATCTCCTCCTCCCATCTCAGCAGTGCATACCCCCCTCCATTGACTGCGAGCTGGCGATGAACTGTCGCTGTCACAGTGGGGACACACAGAGAGTAACGCACCCCCCCCCCCCCCCCAGCCCCCTCCTCGTCAAGTGTATGGGAGCCACGCTGGGGTCAGGCGAGGATGTATTAGCAGCGAGTCTGTTTCCCAGCTCTAAAAGCTCAGCTCGTCGATCAGACGAGGCTTGCCTGTGATCTCAAACCTGTAGAGTGTTGGAAGCCTGAAGAGACGCGTTTCCAGCCCCCCACCCGCCCCTCATTCTCACCTCTTTAAATGGGACTTTCATATGCATGAGTCACATCAGCAGCACCCATTTAAAAATCAAAACACTTTCTCTCGGCTGCCTAAATTCCCTTGTCTTGGCAGCGCTGTATGAAATACCATTTAAA
This sequence comes from Phyllopteryx taeniolatus, assembly GCF_024500385.1. Classification (NCBI taxonomy): domain Eukaryota; kingdom Metazoa; phylum Chordata; class Actinopteri; order Syngnathiformes; family Syngnathidae; genus Phyllopteryx; species Phyllopteryx taeniolatus. The sequence goes on along the minus strand of NC_084505.1, from coordinate 32,072,291 downwards.
TGTGTTTTTTCTTTGTGTGGTGATTTTGTCACTTTCGGTGAAGTTAAAGCCTAAAGTGTTATCAGGTTCTAGCACCAGGCAATTTGAAGGCCTTCTTGTAATTGTTGTTTATTATTATTACTAGAATTATTATTCCAAGATTAAGATTTTCCTTTTTCTGAAAGCCTGCGTATGTTTCATTCTTGGTTTCAAAATCTCAAAGACACAAGTGGGAAAATGTGTGATGGTCAGATGAAACCCAGGTTGAGCTTTTCGGCCATAACTCCCAAAAAGTATGTTTGGCGCAAACACAACAGTGCTCACCAAAAGAACACTATATAGGGAAGTGTAGTGTTGGCAGCATCGTGCCTTGGGGCTGTTTTTCTTCAGCTGGAACTACGATCTTAGACGAGGTGAAAGGAATTATGAACAGTTCCAAATTGCACTCTTTGTTGGCACAAAACCTTGAGGCTTCTGCTAGAAAGAAAGAAAAAATGTCGGGGAAAGTCTACGAGAACATATGAAATTGACTTAGGCTTTAAAAGGTGGCAGGTGTATGCGGACTCGCATTAACAGGAGTTGAAATGCGATTGGTTAATTGTGAACATAGCCACATCCCAGTTATAAGAAGGATGGTGTGCATACTTGTGCAGTCACATTATTTCAGTTGTATGTTTTTACTTCCCCTCTGAAAAATATTGTTTCAAAATGGAGTTGTACAGGTTATATAGTAGGCCACATTAACGGTGTTTCACAAATCAACACGAAATTCGGTTTGTCATGAAAACAAACATGGATGTGAGGCCATTCATTGCTGGTCATAGCTCTAGTTATTATTGTTATTTATGAATTTGTACAAAGTTCTAGTTATTTAGAAGCATTCCTGGCCAGGAAAAGTTTTTTTGTTGAATATGCTTGATTGATTTCTGAGGTCCGACTGAAATCGAAAGTATCCGCATTAAAGCACGCCACAATGCCGGATGCTCCCTGAGACAAATAGGGACAGGTGGTGTTAAGAAATGTGTTAAGCACTGTGTGTATTTCAGCTTCGGCGAGTCAGCAGCACACTTGCTTATTTGCGGGGGGGGGGGGGGGGGGGGGGACAACAATTTAAGAGTGGAGAAAAATTGCGCTCGGGCTTCCTGTCAGTCAATGTAGCGGCGGCGTAAGGTCTGCTTCCTGTTAACAAGACACGTTTACAGCATCAGCGTTGGCCTCCCGCCGTCTGCGTATTTGTGCATTTGTGCTCCCTGTCGCCACTCGGGATAGACGCACGGTGCACGCGAGTTAGCGTTTAACTTTTAACCGCTGGGGACCGGGGAGATGGATTGGCGACAGGGCTCGGACACTGAGGCACGGCCTTTCTTTGTCGCAGAACCGAAATGGCGTCTGAGTGGCAGGATGCTTTGTGTAACCATTAACTACTACAGCCTTGCCACTGGTGGCTCACTAGTGGAAACCCACCCTTACATGATTTCAGGCTGGGGAAATATTAACCCCATCTCAGCTGGGGCTCTTCCTCTTATCGTCCCACGGATAAATGAAGAGCTGCCGATCCCTCCATCACCGGGCGCTCCTCCTTCCTCCTACTCATCCGTCCGCTCTCTCTGTTTGTGTCTCTCTCGGCACCACTGACGCTAGCGACTTGTAAAAAGGAGAAGAGAGATTGATATGATGAGTGGAAGATGTTCTGCTTCCTGCCCCTGGACGAGAAAAAAGATCATTTATGGGGGCTCGTCGCTTTGCCGCATGTGGTAACAGTTGAAATTATCATTGCAAACGAAGATGAACAATCACTTAAAGGGTGGAAGACCTGCTCCAATCAGTCTTTCATTTATGCAGCTCTGGTCCATTTTTATAGTGGAAGATTCAAGGTGGCATAACTGTATTTAAGGCAGTATGGCGACCTAGTGGTTAGCACATCCGCTTCATGGCTTCATCCTACATTCGCAAAACATGCATTTTAGGTTCAGTGAGGACTCTAAATCACAAGTGTCCAACTCAGGACCTGGGGGCCAGATATGGCCCCGCCACATCATTTTCGGTGGCCCGCGAAAGCAAACTTCCATGGTTCTAGCTAAAATCCGTACCAAACGACGCGGCTGAATACGCCTGAATTGTGGCGCGGTATCCACGAATAGCTGACCGTCGCCAATTGGTTTAGCCCCGATTCGAAATTTTAATTGCGTCACAACCACGCAGATGTAACAGCTAAAATGCACATCAGCATTCGCAAAAAAATATTAATGTTTCTGGGTTTTGAGTTTAAGGGAGACTCGGCCCGCCAGCGGCGCCAAGTCATACAAATACAGTATATTATATAGCAGTATTGTGTTTTGCAATAATACTCAACTATATACAGATATATAATTTCATTATGTACCTATGGCGAGAAAGCAAAGTGCAGAGAATCTCTTTCACCAAAATGCACGGTTGCTTTCAGTAAATGCGGCAATCGAGCATTCCCAAACACCTCTGAAAATATCCACACGCTCCTTCATTGTTCCGTTTCTTATCTTTGTGTCAATCCACTTCTTTCTTGACAATCGCGCCATGTTTTTGTGGTTCTGTAAAAAAAGATACACAGTACAGTGTATTCTATGAGGAGCCTCAAAACCCAATACACGGTCGCAGTTTTTCAGTTGCAGCGCGCCGGTAGATGTGCAGTGCTTCATCGCCAACTATAATTTTTTGTGTGCGATCGTCCACTTCAGCGGCGTTCAGCCACGTGGTTTGGTGAGCGACTAGTCAATTGAGGACAAGCGCTATAGAAAATGCATGGATTTTTAATGGTATTCACATATGCGATAAGTTAGCCACTGACCCGGCCTCTAGCTCACCCGCAACCCTAATGAGGGGATGGAGAATAGATGGATGCATGGATACAGTATTTATCTGTTGCTCCCATCATTAAATGGCCTGAGCAGACCCCCATGGCGTCCAGGTCCAAATGCGCGGAAGAGCTGTCATGTGTCCTGCGTGGTCCACGCCTCTCGTTTGGGTTCACGGTGGCCTCGCATCAAACAGCTTCGTTAATTCCAACAAGCGCGAGCGGGCGAGTGAGCGCATCAACAAGTAGCAGGCGCAAAGTGATAACCAAGTTGAAATTAAAAACCTGCACTTTGCTCATAGCCCCTGCTAACGAAACGTTGCATGGGTAAAATTAGCGTATAGAAATACTGTATCATCGCCGGGTGCGTCATTCAAATCAATTACTGAAGTCGCACCTCAATTAGACGCCTAGTTTTCCCCAATCTCGTAGAAAAAAAACATAGGGTGAGACTAGACTGTTACTATGAATAGCAGCACCATGTGTCGCGGTAGAAGCCTTTACGCCACCCACTGCCTGCATAGCAGCAGTGGCATCTGTACACCTGACATTTAGAGGGGAGTTGTGAGAATGTGCTGCTGGGTATTGGGGAAAGAAAGAGCTGAACAGAAAAGGTTCATATTATTATTATTATTATTGTTGTATTTGTTTTTACAACATTTTATTTAAATATTCAAATGTGTATATGTACAATATACAGTTGTATCTAGGCAACAATGGAATGTCATGTCAAACCTTACTTCAGTAGTTCAATTTGACAAGTGGAACTCATATTACAGTGCATGGTGTCTTGAGATACGAGTTTAGTTCGTTTGGCAACCATGCCCGTCCGTAACTCAAAACACTCGTATCGCAAGTAATCTTTCCCTTTTGAAATGAATGGAAACCCCAGTAAGCCATTCCAGGCTCCGTAAGACAATAATAATAATAATAATAATAAAGCACTCTATATTATTGTACTTCATAAAAACACACAGTAATGGAATAATTAAATAGCACGTAAACAATTAAAAAAATGTTCCCACATTTTTTTGCTTCAATTCAATGGACAATGTGCTGTTCCTTCTGGTGTGCACGCCTTGGCCACCTGGGGCAGTATAAGACAGACAGAAACACACACGAAGAGTTTCACAACTTGAGTCAGTAAGCATGTATTTCTCTTACAGTTTTATGTCTAGTTTGACAGTAAACTTCAACTGGGGGTGGCGATTTAACACCTTGAAAAAAAAAATCGCCTAAAGTATGATAGAAAATGAAATGATGGATGGATGAATTGGCTTCAAGCTAATTAAAAACCCAAAAGTTATTTCAAATATAAAAATTAGATAGGGATTGGCCTTCGGAACAGTATGTTCCCATGTGGTTAATCAATCTGCATAGTACACCAGTTGAACTACAAAAATATAGTAAATAAACTTTTGTGCAATATTCAAATTATTGGAGATGCACCAGTATTCACAGCATCAACTCGTCTGGCTATGCTCCACGGTATATGGCTCCACCATCATACAAACTTTCATCTTTATGCCTATTTATAGACCATAGAAAACCTCTACAGTGTTGCCAAGCTAATTGAACATGAGCTAATAGCGGTCTGACGGGGCGGGTTCAAAGGTTAAGGCAACGCGCAAAGCCTGCGAGCGCCATTAAACATGGAAATGAATACAACAGCTCCACGGCCTGTGTGTTGTCATACCTACAGTGAACAGTGGGGGGGAGGGGGGGGGGGGGAATAAAAAATCACAAGGGCTGTACTTGATAAGACATACTTGTGTTACTATGGCAACATCCGTGGCTCAAGCTAAGAATGCAGAGAGAATTGTTGTCATTTTTGTATATATTTTTTTGAAACGTGGGTTTCGTTAAAAGACGTGCATGTTATTATTAAACTACACTGACACATTAATGGCTCCATTCAGAGGTAATCTCGACAATAGCTTTTTGAATGCATATGCTGAGCATTTGTGCAACACAAAAGATCTCCATCCATCATCTGCTTTCTTTACAATGCAACCTGCACACAAAAAAAAAAAAAAAAAAAGGGAAAATCATTTCTTGAACTAATTATTATCATATTTAAAAAAAAAAAAACTCTATTTGCCCTGAGATGCACTGGCATGTAACTAAACACATTTTTGCTTTTGTTTTTGCATTTTAATTTCACAAGTACATTAAAAAAAGGCCCGGCCAACACAACATCTACTTCCAACTGTGCTGCTCGAGTGAAAATAAAAGCTGGCGTGTTCACTCAGCAGCGCTTGGACCAAACTGAGAAAAAAAAAAAAAATTGCACACATGCAATTCTCTCCGCTGGGTTAAATAATAATAATAATTAATCACTTGTAACACTGTGAAGTGCCATAATGACACAAATGCTTTTGTAGGTGTTGGAATGCTCACTTGGATTTGTATTGATGCACGGTGAATGTGATAAACCCAAATTGTGCCACATTTGATCCTTTTAATGACAATAATTGTCACTTGAGATGTAATATTGACAATGGTCAATCTCGCAAAGGCTGTTTTTTTCCCCCCCCCCTTATTATTATTGTGAGGTAGTTGGAAGCCAGTTGGACGTGAATTCTTGAGGATGTATTTAAAAATTGAAATACATCCTAAATTTAGTCATAGTCATAGTCATTGTGAACATATTTAGTTTCATGAGTCCTTTTCAGCATCAGTGCAGAAAAATTCAAGCGTCAAGTGTCAGCGGCGTTTTAATCAAATCCTTTTTTTGAGTGGAAATAATGCGGTTAAAAGTGTTTTCAATCGGGGTACAAAGCACGGCAAATAGAATTTCAATTCTTCACATTTCAAATTTGGGGGTATGAGCCAACTGTTTGTGATGATTAAGACAAACATTTCCCCCAATGACTTTTTCTTGAACAATTACTTAGTCCGTGCATTATTCTAGTGCCCCCTGCTGTTAAAAGCCACCACTGCTCTACATCTTGACTCATGTTGATGCAATACTACAGTACAGTTAAGTACATTAAGATACAATCTAAAACCTTTTTTTTTTTTAAACAATGTGTTTATTATTGTGCCTACATGTTGGAATAGTGGTTAGCACATCTGCCTCACAGTTCTGAGGTTCCGGGTTGAGTTTGCATGTTTTCCCAAGCTCGTGTGGGTTTTCTGCGGGTACTCCAGGGAGGATCCTCTCGCTCAAAGTCAGCTGGGATCGACTCAAGGTCACCCGCGGAGCTCCAGCTCGATGAGCATGCATGTAGCCTTTAAACAGGCACGTGCACAGACATGTTTGGGGACAGGGGCGCAAGCCAAAAAATACATCATTCAATTAAAAAAATTGATCATACAATTAAGAAAAAAACAGTAGCATGTATTTAACTTTATTTATTTATGTTTACACAAACAACACAGTCAATAATACAACTCTTAACAAAGGAGGTGAAAGGGAGGCTACGGTGGATGTAAAAAGTCAACACACCCCTGTTAAAATGTTCAAAACATGTACAATTCTCCCAAGGACTAAAATAAATGCCCGTCAGATTTTAAAACACTTTTGGCAAAATTGATGACAGAGAGCGTCATTTTCCCAAAAAATAAAAAATATTGATGAATGAAAGAGAATAAAAAGTGCTGCGATAAAAAGCACTCTTTTCGTCCAGGACAAAAGGATAGGTGCTTGAGCACCATGTATTGGACATGTGTGCACGTGCCTGCTTTTAAAAATTTATTGCATGTTGATTGATTAAATGATTTGGTAAAACAGATATTAACACACTGTAGATTGCATGTAGCTGAAAGTCTAAATGCTAATGGCTGGCCTGGAAATGACTAACGGTTTCCTGTCCCGCCTGTCAGGTGTCTTCAAATGGTGAGTACTTTTATTTTATAATTGTTTTACAGTGTATTTTTACACGGCTATGACGAGGAATGTTAAATGCTTGCAGAGTTAACGATGGCGACAGTTTGACTCGAGAAGAAATGAATTGCCTTTACAATTGTCGTTCCGTTGATTGTAAAGACAAAAAAAACAAAAAACTTTTTGAGAGCAAATATTGGAATGTTCCACCTTTATTATGCATAGAATGCATCACATGCACAGTATATTGCAGTATAGCGCCCAAGCACCAACACTAATATGGGGCTGGATGCAAGAGGTTTGCCGGAGTGCAGCAAAGGAAAGCGCAGCATGTCTCAGTCTTCCACCAATCTAAAGACAATGAAGGTTCACCACACTGTAATTATCCAACAATGACTTTGCCAGTCACCGCTAATAAATATGAATGAGGGGGGAGTGTCGGAGGGAAGGTGTTGGGTCTAAATTTGCTACTTATTTATTTATTTATTTATTTTTACATTTTTTTAAATTTTTTGACGTGGCCCCGCGTCATATTCATCCTATCAAAACCTCCTGAGGGAAATACTTTTTAAGGCTTTTGTGTGTCACTCTTGTGCTGTCATAAATGCATGAGTGCAGCTTGCGGAGGGCGGCGACGCAGTGCACATTAAGCGAGAAACTTTTGAATTTTTTTTTTAGATGGATAATACTTTTTCTTTTTTCCCAAAGCTCCTTTCGTGTCAGCTGCTACTGTGAAATAATGGAAATGTATCAGACTATATGGTTGGGTTTAAATTATGCTTAATGATTCATTAGCATCCATCAAAAGTCCTTTCAGTGTCAACAGTTGATTTTTTTTTTGTTGGCACCCAAGCACAAATGAATGGTAAAAAGGTAATTTGGGCATCCTTTATTTAGTACAGTATTTAATCACGCAAACTCTGATTGCCTCATATGTTATCATAATCAATATGATAATTAAATGCCAATAATTTGGATTGTTCATGTTTATTTGTATGTTGTTTGTGATGTGATGATTACTTGTTGTGCTGGATCAGGACACTCGTAAAGGAGATTTTTTATTTTTTTTTAATCTCATTGGGATAATTTGAAACAATTTTAAATTAGTCCCTGTTGCGCACTTAGACGCCACACCTGTATTCGATGCCACATTTCCCCCCCCCCCCCTTATAAAAAATAATATGTGTTAATCATCTTATTGCAGTAACAGAGCTGCCAACCTATAGAAATTCTTTTAAAAACAAATGTTCCAAATTTGTCTGAATTTCCATATTTTAAAAATTTTGTCGAGAACATTACAGTGGGACAGTTATTACAGTATATTATGTATTAGGATAACATTAATTCTGCATACTGTTCAAATGCACAACATAATCATGACTTTATAATCCTAATTGCTAATTTAAAAAAAAAAAAAGTCTATTAAATCAGATTAATCAGCTCTCAAAAGCCAATTAAAACTCAGCACTCAAACAAACAAATAACATTGCTAATAGAGTGAATTGGATAGTTTATGCATGGACAATAGTTTAAATTTCTATTTTGTGAATGTTCTTGTATCGATGTCTTCTCTTGCATGCTATTTATATTAAATATTTATGTTTCCTCTATCCAATATTGCTAATGAAATGATGGAAATTTCCCCGTTGTAAAATACAATAAGATAACTAATAACGGTTATCTTATTGTATATTACAAATATTTACTTTTAACCTGATCCCGTTCCTGGATGACGTCTCCAGTGACGTATTAATTAATTTCCGGTTCAGAGGTCATCCTGTGAGGCCCTGAATTATTCTAACATTTATATCTCCAGACGCGTATTAATTGCATTGTTAGTTTGTTGTTCGAACTTGGTTACTCTCCGTTATAACGCGGTTCCAGCCAGACCTTTGCGACAAGTCGACTGTACGACCCAAGCACTTGTTTCGGTATTTTGCGACTTCATGACGCGATAGCTTAGCAATTAGCATCATGCTTTTCCGTCTTTGCCCACGCACACCTCGCCGTCCGTCACAAGTCACGTAAATGGCACTAAGAAGTCTAGTTCATTGCGTAATTTCGTGACCATCGTAAATCAGGCGTGGCGCGTGCTAGCATAACTGCGCAGAGGATTTTCGTAATTTGCGCCTACGGAATCACATAAACATTCTCTCAGTTGCTTTAAACCGCATGTTGTAAATGAATTTCCTGATGAGCTGCAACTCGCACAAATGAGTGGTGAAAAGGTAGTTGGGTCATATTTTTTTTATTACATTGTTTGTTCACAGAAACACAGTTTGCCTCATATAATTTTATTATACTCGATAATATACAATATTCCTTTATTGTTCCACAGTGGAGCAAAGTGTAATCCGATAATACCACAATAGTTTTAGGGAGTATGCTTGTTCAAATAGACACTACGCTCCAATTAAGCCCCCTGGGGACTCTTTCACTTTTGTAAATTGACATCACACCTCAAATAGGGAAAAAAAACCAATAACAAAACAACAACAGGTGGTAATCATCATCACACTACGCCTGATACCTTCATGTGTCGCAGTAGACGGGTCTCCCGCAACACACGCCAACTGCGCAGCAGACATGGCATCTGTAAAGCTGAAGTCGACAGTTGGGGATTCAAAAGAATAGAACGTTTTACAGCAAAAAATGATTACCGTTTCAACAATGAGCACTTGGAGAGAAAAAGCGAGGCTATGAAAGCTTTTAGAGTAGATATTTTATTGTATTTTTATTTTTAAGTACTGCATTTCCTCAATTTCAGTCCCTCCCTCAAAATTTTACGTTTTCCACGTTAAATTACATTAAAGAGTTAACTGCCGAGACCCTTTGAACTGCTTTGCTTACCAAAGCAGCAGCACCTGTGTAAACGTGCAAACCACAAGTTCCCTGTGTAGTATTAATGATGATCTTGGTGTAAAAATCGTGCATGATCGTACAATATTAAAGTTAGGAATAATTGAATGATTTTTTTTAATGAACACATAGGTCTACTATGCTACTGTATTTTAATGTTGGTCATGATGTTGTTACGTGGAGAGATAAGTTTTTGTTTTTTTTGAGGCAGTATTTGTATTGATTGAGAACCACGGCCCTAAAAAAAAATATATATATAATTATCTGATACTCTGCGGTTGGTAAGTAAGCAATAACAAAGTAAGAAAACACGCTGAAACTGACGTATTGTTGTTATTGTTGTCATCACTCATTTTTTGATTTACCCCTGCCACCTGTTTTAAAAAACACTTTTTTACCGAGAAACTTAGAAAGTGGGTAATGGCAGCAGGAAAACCAGCGAGGGGAATGTTGACATTTTGGCATGAATAATTTGGCAGTCGCTGCGCCGTGATGAATTAGCGCCCGTTTGACACCTTAATGCTCTGTCTGTACAGCCGCTCGCAATCACTTGGACTGGAGAAAGGTGGAAATGAATTTATTAAAAACACCAGAGAATTGTGGGGCGGGGGGCAGGGGGGTTGGACACTGTAAATGCATTTGAATATTAACAATGAACTGTAACAACAACACACTGCTATCTATCCATCTATCATCCATCAGTCATCTGTTCGTCCATCCCTCCATCCATCTGTCCATGCGTCCACTGATCATCTACCAGTAGCCACATATCTCTCCGTACAGCCATATATCCATTGCATCCATCCACCTACATCCATTCATTTATCCATCCATCCATCAATCTGTCTATCCACATATCCTCGTTTTAAGGACTTCAGTTGTCGTACAAACACACATTTACACATGATATGGCACGGAAATTTGATACCCAAGGTCCCAGATTAGCCTGATAAATCTCAAGAATTGTGAAATATAAAGAGAATAAGAAATAAGATCAAATAGGATATATATGTGTTCGAAAGGCTGAGATGATATCATTTGGGCCATTTTTTAAATAAATGACTCTCTTTACAAACAGTGCTGTCGCCCTCTGCTGGCTACTATTATACAGTCTGAAATGTCCAGTACTGTACTTCTTCTCATTTGGATTCATTGCTTCGTGAGTGAACTGATAATGACATCCAGTATCTGAATTCTAACTTCACGATAAGAATGCTCTGTTTTATAAGGTTATATAGTATGTGATAGTTGCAATGGAAAAAGATCAATAAATACAGTACAATAGAAACATATAGTTAGATTAGAAGCAGTTGTGAGTAGGATGCGCTGTTGTTCCACACAGTGACTAAAAAGAAATCACTTGATGAAATTACAAGTTGCAACATTGAACATTGCAATGGATTCTCTCTGTGAAATGGAACGCTAAAACAAATAAACCATAACCCAAAAAGAAAAGAAAATCCGTCATACAGCGGTGCCTTGAGATACGAGCACCGGCGGGCAGTGCGTTTTGGGTCTGGGCCTTCATTGACCTATAATCAATTTCTTATGAACACCATCACGTGGCAAAATAATTTCCACAAACGTTATATAAATACGCGCGGCATTAAAGAAGAGTACTGTACATATCTATGTGGTGCCCTAACCCTAACCCCCCAGGTGTGCAAGGCACAAAGACCAGTCAGCAGTACAATGACCATTGTACTGTGGCAAAAACAGTTTAATTCTTTACATTCAATTGAATTATGTCATTACCGTATGTTTTTTAATAGTCTCATATTATAGAGTGCTATTTAACTAATTAAAAACAGTCAACAATATCTATATTTTAATTTTTTTGGGAGGGTGGCTTGAACGGATTAATGCCATTTCCATTCAGTTCAATGGGAAAAGTAGATTTTCTATACGAGCGTGGTCACCAAACAAATTAAACTCGTATCTCAAGGCACCGCCGTGTCGCGGAGGTTTCACTGCGTGCACTGCTTAAAATATGATGCGAAATAGTTTTCTTGCAAGTTATTTTTGCGGACCCCCGAGCGAGGGACTGTGGACCGCCGAGGGTCCGCAGACCCCAGTTTGAGAACCCCCGTGCTTTTACGCACACTCCGAGGATGGGAGGGGTGTATTATTTTTGTGGGTTTGATTTTTTTGCATCTGATCTCTCTCTCTCCTCTCTCTCTCTCTCTCTCTCTCTGTCCCTCTCTCTCTCTCTCTCTGCCTGCTGCAGCCTTGTGACGTCAAGGAGGGCTGGAGCGCTTCCTCCTTGCTCTGTAGCGGCAAAGGGAGGGAAAATGAGCACAAGAGGATTGACATTGCGGGGTGAGTCTTTTCAATCTTTAAAATGAAACAAAAACAAAATGCTCACTGTGTGAATGCATGTGTGTGCGTTTGCCTGTGTGGATGCGGTCAATCCATCGCGTCACGGTCGCTCGCCGCGCCGCCAATTGACGTCCCCAGATTAGCGGTGGGAAGCTAAAAGGAGGAGGAGATGTGAGAGGGGACGGGTGGGATGGTGGGTGGGTGGAGGGTGGGTTAAGTAAGCATGGCTCTTTTCTGCAGCTGCACCCATGTCCGTGCACCTTAGCGGGGCCCTCGACCATTTACGCTACAAGAATGTCATGTGCTGCTAGTTCGGGCTGGTCCACGCCCACATGATGTTGTGCAGCCTTGTGCCTACCCGCTTGGCAGCCATGTGTGATGGTGATCAATGGGGCAGCCGATGCATCGGCGGATATAACGGACACACGCACAATATTTTTTTAATTATGTCACATAATTATGCATACTTGGGTCGCAAAGGGGTGGAAAAGTAAGAAACCAACATGGGATTTTTTGTTTTGTTTTTTTGTTTTTAGATATATAATAAATCGGAAGTTTCCCTCTGGAATGTAAGTAATAGAAAGGTATCATATTCGAGCATAAATGCATACATTGTGTTTTGACATAAGCAAACATCCATGTAAAAGAGAGAGCTCTCCTTGCCCACATGCAAAGGCATTACAGTACTTTTTTTTTTTTTTGTTCAACTTGTTTTTGCTTCACTTGAGCAGTGGCGTGTCTGGAAACGGGCTCGTAACTTGAACTTTGCCTCGCAACAGAAAGCAAAAACAGAACTAAATTAACAAAACCAAAAAAAAAAAAATGACCAAGCAGCAGCTTGTAACCCGAAAAACTTGTAAGCAGTGTTGGGGAGTAATTAATACATGGAAATAGGTTATGTAATTAAATTTTAAAATTTATGTAATTGTAACCCATTATATTACTTGGAGAAAATGTGTAATTAAATAAAAGTTTCTTTTGGAAATGTCCATGATTACAATTTTTGTTACATTTGAAAAATGCTCAGGTGCCCCTCCGCCCCCATTACTTCCTCCTTCAAAAGCCAACACTTGTGATTGGCTCTCTCTGTCCATGTGCCATTTTTCCTTAGTCCAAACTCTCAAACATGACCTATTTTTCCAAATGTGTCCTCCATGCACCACCTTGTGGTGCAATCTATTAGTTTATCTGAGATTTTGAAAAGGTTCAACTCATAGTTAGATTTTCAAACACATAAAAGAACATTGACTTTTGAATTGTTTCACCTTTATACTTTTGGACTGTTTGTTGGTCTGAGATTTTGAAAAGGTTCAACTCATAGTGAGACTTTCAACACACAAAAGAACATTGACTTTTGAACAGTTTCATCTTTATAATTTTGGACTGTTTTTATGGAACATTCACTTATATGGGTTGTTGATATTGTCTAACTTGGGCACATTTGTCGTTAGGTCAACATGGTATGGTATGGTGGTTTTCCACATGCTACGCACATATAATGCAACAAGCACATTATTATTGTATTTATATTTAATAATGTTTAGTTGTCAGTTTATTATTTGTTTAAAGAACAAATGTCACTATAATAATAATTATAATAATAATTATTCCATAATAATGATCCATGGTTTTAATCCACTTTTTTAGAGTGTTGATGCAGTCATTCAACATTAAGAAAAATAATCCAAATGTAATTAAACGTAATCAGTTATATTACTTACATTTTCAACAGGGTAGCTTGTAATTGTTACCAACTACATTTCCAAAGTCATTTTCCCTATTATAAAATGTCGCTCCTCACCCGGAGCCAGGAAGAGTGCAAGAGTTTGGCAAACTTGTGTGACTACAATGCGTGACAAATTGGAGCGGTGCGTTCAAGTGCATGCTGTGCTGCTGCGGCTGCACAGCAACAACAAAAAAGATGCTGTCAGCACCCTGAGATTGGATGTAACCTACTCCATCCAGCGTCGTAGTGCGGACACATTTGTGGGTTCTCTTGTCTGCACTGCAGCATTATAACTCAAGCATGCATGCACACCATGACAAGTGTTGTGAATAGTGTGTGTTCATTAGTGTTGCAGTTGCACTGGGGCAAATCCCGGCTGACTTTAGAGGCGTGGTACACTCTGGACTGCTCACTAGCCAATCACAGGGCACATATTGTCATTAGTAATGCTTTGTCATTAGTAATGCTCAGACTCGCGCTCTAAATCTCAATTCGCTCTTCGTATTGACAGTAACAAATGACGCTGACACGTTTCAGATGACGCGTCTCCCTCCGGAATAGTTTTTCTTTTTAATCTATATGGCTTACTTTAACCAGGATCCCTCACCGTACCTTGGCTAAAGGTAGAACTGTTTTGCGTTTGTCGGTGGAGTAAATCCTTGCTGTCTTCATGCCTTGGACCAAGCTGCTGCCTTTCTAGCTAGCTTGCTCGCTTCTTAGCTTGCTGGCTACCTAGCCTAGCCAGCAGGCCTAGCTGGCTCTTGTCGTCTTTCACAGTGTGTAATTTTTCGTTGAGGATAAAAAAAATATATACAAGTGAATGTGAGTGTTGTTATATTATCTGTCTATATGTGTTGTTCCACCACTTGTCTTCAAATGTTCATTGCTTAAACAGTTGTAAAACAGCAACTGTCGATGCTAATCGTTAGCATGTCAATGGCAATTTCCATTGCTAGTGGGTGGCCATTCTTAAGGCCGCATTGTTTGGTTGTTGCAAATAAACAACGTGTATTTCTCTTTGTTTTATGATTAGCCGTACATTTTTAGCACAGAATGTGTGATAGATTTGTGGAATGTCCTGTGATGTATTTTATGCTCTCACAAAATCACATTGCCATCTTCTTGCGGTGATGCGCTAGTTGAGTGTGTGTGGTATGGGAGAATCCATTAAGTTGTGTATGTGAGATTAACGGCACAAGATGCAGTCTATTATCTTTACAACTTAACAGTGAAGGACCGTGACATAGATAGCGAGTATACGGCGCTGTACGCAACTATTGGGCCAGATTGATGGCTTGCTGCCTTCAATGTTTCATGAGAGTTTTATAATTGGCAAAATATGTCATATTGATTCTTCCTCTGTCATAATAATCTAAGTTTAATTGTAATTTATTTTGGGGATTGTCGTAATATATTTTCACAGTTACCTGATACAAAACTGACACCATGTGTTTTTTGTGTGACAATTTTAAAATGTTTTTAACTTATTTTAAGGATTCTAAAGAGCATGTGGCAGCTAGTTCTAAGTTTCCATCAGCTTCACACACATACAATGTGTGTCAGTTCCAGAACTGGTGTAACAAAATGTATACAATGGTGCCTTGAGATCTGTTTCAGATTTTTTTTAAATGGGAAAAATAGAACTCTATAATGTAATACTTAATAAAAACACACAGTAGCCTAATGACATAATCAATTAGAATAAACAAATAATTATCCAGTTTTTGTCACACTTTCTCTGACAATACACATTGTGCTGCTCATTCTGGCTAGCGGACGCTATGTAGTTCTTTTGAAAACACGACGCGTAATTCTCTTTGTTTTATGTTTAGTTTGACAGTAACCTTCAGCTGAGAGCGGCAATAAGCAGCTTGAAGGCTCATTTTTGCAGAAATTTCACTCATGTTATCTGCCAAACTGCTGCTTGTTGTGAAGGGAGTCGAGTCACCTGCCACCATGCAGTGCTCGTATCTCAAGTGTGCGCTCGCATGTCAAAGCAAAAAAAATTGCCTGATCTACAGCTCTCGAAAAAGTCGTAGTTGATATGATTATGTTAAAAAAAAAAAGCAATAAAAGAATGTGCAGCGTTTCAGTACAATGGCCCATCTTGCATATTACGCCGTGTCAGGCTTGGGATGTGCTATATGTATGAGAAGACCTCAGAGATTCATCCACTTATCCCAGCAGCCATTCTCTGCCTCATTTGCTTCACATATCCATCCTGGAGGCTGTGTCGCCAATTTTAAACATAACTGTTGGTGTGTGTCTTTCAAGAAGGACACATAATCTGTAACTGTGGTTGGTTTCAGATTCGATCTATTTACAGGGTATCACATAAAAATTGAACCTATTTTGAAATATGTATATCTGACTATGTGTATTTTTAATACGTTTTACGCATATTTTTAGTTATGTACTTATTGTGTTACATTAGCATATACTACATCATTATTATTATTATCATTACTATAACAAATCTTTATTACTTGATTTATTTAATTATCATTTATTAACTCATTAATAAAATAAATAAAACAAATTTTATTTTTTATGTAAATATGATTCATTTAATTGTTTAAAATATTATTTATAAGAAATCTATTAATCGATTATTGAATTAGATAAATGAATTTTACAAGATGAATAAATACATTTTAACACATTAAAAAAAAAAAACAGCTAAACAAATGCAACAAATATTGCAGGACTCTTCGTATTGTAAATTCTTGGTGGGCCGGATTAAATAACAGAGTAGACCGTATGTAGTCCGTGGACTTTACTTTGAACACCCCTGTATCTACAGTATGCCTCCAGTTCACAACAGTAGTGACCTGCAAGTGCCCCCTCGTATGTAAAGTATGCCTTGTTGATGTCTGCATGCGAGGGTGTAATTGCATCATTGCACCCTTGTCTGGATCAATAGTAGACAGTGGCGGGCGGGGGGTTCGGGAGAGGGTGGTGGGGGTGTTATGAGTGTGGCTGTCAGCTCTCATTGGAGGAAGTCATTGAGTCTCACTGGCCCATCCTCTCCTTGACCTGACCCCGCTGCCCATAATGATTTCGTAGAACCGCAGCGAGAGCTGCTTTAGCATTGTTGTTGTGTTGTAGAAAAGTGACACGTTTCTGTTCCGCTGAGTCCTGGAGGCGTCGGTGGCGCGTTTTCAAACTGTTGCCAATTGTCCAAACCCGTCAAGAAGAGGAAGAAAGAATTCCAGCCGTCTGTGGATTAATGCTAATGTTAAAATCTAAGCTAACCACCGTTCAATGGGCTTCTCTTAACCTTGTTGGTCTTCATCTGTACCGAAAACTCAAACAGATGAAGATAGTGGACTTAGAGACAATATGTATTCTTGTTGTGTTGTAGAACATTGCACAGAGTGATGTCACAAAATATAATTTCCTCATACTGGCTGTATGGCAGGTCATTAAAACACAAGAGTCACTTCCATAGACGGATTATACGAACGATCTTTGGGCGTTTTTAATAGTTAAATAGGCAATCATGCGTTGAGAAGCTTTGCTGCATATCTTTGCTTGGCATCAGCTGGTCCAAACTTGCATACTGTGATAAAAAGCCACGAAAAAGAGCTTTCTCCGCCAATATTACTGTATACGGGAACAGATGGCGCTCTTGCCGCTCAATGTAACGCGCGTGCGAAAAAAATTACATCACGATGACGTTTCGCCAAGGATCCTGCTTTAGCTGCCCCACGACCCAAATGAGGACAAGCGTTATAGAAATTGGATGGAGATGGATTATGATTGCTTAGTGAACCAGCATGTAGAATATTTTCCAAGTTAATACTGTATAGGGAAATTCTTTGTTTCAACCTTTTTTGTGGCGATTGAAAGTTTCGTTTCGGTTTGTTTTTTTGCCAAAAATGAATGAGTGAAACTGTAGTAAGAGTCTCTGTATAATCTAATTTATCACAAGTGCTTTTGCTGTGCCCTTGGCTGTCAGTTGAGGAGCCTCAGGTAGAGAGCTTGTCCTGTCACAGTGGTCCCGTTGCGTTCTCTGCAGCTAAAACACTTTGACATGTTCACACAGGAGACCACAGGCCACGGGGAGCTCTTAGCTAACCTCCTGGGTGGTTTATATGTATCTATACTTGTATGGCAACGTGTAAAAGGCAAGTGCTGTCAAAACCTGTGAGTTCTTAAGTGCATATGGCCCGCTATTGTTTACTTGCATGTATTTGGATGTCAGCGTGGACCGGTGAATGTCCGGTGGGAGCGCAGCGCCATTTCTTAAGCGTGGGCTGATGCTCGTGTCACACCTCTTACAACACAAGTCCTGGCACCAAAATGATGTGCACGGTAGCACGCTGCTTGTTTGACCATGATGTCCCAATATCGCTGGGTAATAAGAAAACAAAAAGGTTTGCAAAGGGCAGGCGTGAGCATTCTCCCCCCTTTTCACACATTGACGCAAAACAAATGTGCCCTAAACACCCCGGACACAAAGGAACAAACTATTGCTTTTACTGACTTATGCGAGGTACACGCATCACCATTTTTAACATCTGAACCGTGTTTCAAATTGTGAGAGACCCCACGCATGACCAGGAAAAAAAATGGCAATTGTGTTCATACTTTTATCGTGTGTATTGTGTCGATTGAGAGTGAACCCTGCCATGAATAGTGAAAAAAAGTAATGATGCCCCCCCAAAATGTTTACAATTGCCAATATTAATACAGTGATGCCTTGAGATACAAGTGACCCGACTTAGAAGTGTTTCAAGAAATGAGCCTTCATTCGGCTGATTTTTTTTACTTGAGATACGAGCACACGTCACAATAAGCAGCACTTTGGCAAATAGTGAACAATTCTTCTTCTTCTTAAAAAAAAAAGCTTCAAGCTGTTTAATGCCACGCCCACTTGAGGTTTACTGTCAAACTAAATATAAAACCAAGAGAATTACACGTTCTGTATTTAAAACAATCAATAAACTGCCCAAAGAAAGGCTCCGCGAGCTTAATGTTAACACAAAAATGTTATTGACATGCTAACAATTGGCATCGATAGTTGCGATATTGGAACAATCTAAGCAACAGATATTTAAACACAAAATGTGAAGCAACACACATGTACAGACAATAAAACAATACTCACAGGGATATATTTTTATCATCTGCGGAAAAAATACTCATGGAATTGCAGTTAATTGAGGCACTGAGAATAGTGACAATGTGAATCCAGACAAATGAAGACAAGCCACTCTCTCCCTTATTTGTCTGTATGACTTTATCATGCTGCCCCTCGGTGACCAAGGCGGGCACACCAGACAGCAGCAGAATTCATTGAATTGAACCATTAGATCATGATTCACAAACTTTAACATTTCCTTTTTTTTTTTTTTTTAAATATAAATATACTGTTTCACCTTTACAATTGTCCAGCCCTACCGTTTCCCGAGGAATATTCACTATTGACACACCCCACGCCAATCTAATAATCTCGCAGGATAGTCTTTCAGAGACATCCAGTCATCTGAATGCTCCAAACCGTCCCAGTTATGCAGCGTATCCCGCTTTACTTTCACTCGTAATCACCTGCACATCTGATTACATCCAATACAAGGCTGTGTAGCAATTAAGCCTATTTCAAGATAATAATGTTCACTTTTGAGGTACTCATTAACAGCATGTTTTTTTTGTTTTTTTTTTACTGTGTTTGTAATTTGCAGTGGTGTCATACTGCACTGCGTTGTGCTGAGAATGTTTACCAGCCTTTTAAAAAGCAGCTTTAGTCGACAATACGTCGCGCAAGGCTACTCCCCTCCATTAGAGAGACGCAGTATATTTGACGGCCCGTCACGGTCAAATGGGTCCGACGGAATTACAGTACAAAGTGGAACGCAAAACATGATGTTGATGATGTTGGTTGACTTCCAAGTTCAGTATCAGTATCACTTCAAAACAATCCCACAGTCATACAAGTGTAAAAAGAAGTCAAATCAGAATTAAAATTAAGTCGAACTACTTTCACTTTTGTGACACGGACAAGGAACCGGAAGGTGTTTGCAGAGTGTTACTGTCACCTAGTGGCGATTTATAGGTATTGCTGGAATGAACAATAGTTTTGTAATGATAAGTATATTTAGTAAATATTTTTTCTCACATTGTACTGAGCAGCCAGGCACTTTCCCAAATGGGAGTAAATTCCACTTCTCTACTCATGGGAGCTCAGTACCAAGCCTTGCCGCAAACAGCAAAAATACCAACATAATTGACGCACCCAAGATTTTTTATGATTACCTATATTAACAGTTTAAACTGGAAATATACCACAAATCCAAGCTTAATAATATGATATCAATCTTAACTTACATTAACCGAGAAAATAACTGGTTATAGATTGAGTTTGAAAAAATGTACAAGTAGATGCTGTGAAGACTCTCCGCGAAATCTATTTACAGTCCAGGCTAAACTTTCCTCCATCCCGACATTCCAAGCTCCGTCGAGATGTATCACTTCAACGTACTTTCTTGACACCAATTCCTGTTTAGCCAAGGCTTTGGCAGCATCTTGTATCATCTTAGTTTATTTCAGACAGAGTGCCAAAACAACAAACAGGTGAGTTTCTGTCAATAGCTGGGGCTAGCTTCCACAGAAAAAAACACACAAATTAGAAGAATTCATGAGTAGTGGACCGCGAATATGCGGGGGATTACTGTATTCTGATCCTGTTAAAGGCTTTTTATTCCTATCATCACAAGCGCTTATCATTTCATGACATCTAGTTTGAAGGTTGATGAATGACATGTTGTTTTGCCCGTTGAATGAACGCAGGGATTACATTTTTTTGTTTGTTTGTTTGTTTTTTGTTTTTTTTATCTTTATACGAGACACGTCGCAATCCCGCTGCGAGAGCTGAATCTTCTCCTTGCAGGAGGCTCCTCTGAGGCGTTCAAGCTCGGAACGCTTCCGTGCTTTTACCGTTTATTTGTGCTTGATGAAGGTGACGCTTCCTGGCACACACTGGCTGTCTTTGGAATAGGAGTCTCAAGGCCATGGCTGACTGATGTGCCATCTAAAAAAAAAAAAAAAAGAACAGGAGGTTATGAATTCAGAGCTGTTTGTTAATTAGTTACGGAGTTAAGTTTTTGTTGTTGAGGTGTGGGACAGAGGTCAAGGAGGAAAAAACAATTTATGTTATAAGACATGCTCAACAATATCTATAATTTCATATGTACCTGTGGCTAGACAGCAAAGCGTGGAGAGTCTCAGTTGCCGAAATACACGGGTGCAGTCAGTGAACGGGGCGCTCGCCAACAGCCTCTCTAAATATACGCACGCTCTCATTTATATATATTGTTATTACCCGTTTCCTCACTTAGTCCAAAATGGCTGCTTCAAACCAAAATGGCCAACTTGCTGTTCAATTTCAGGTAAGACTTTTTCGTTAATTCAGTTACGATAGACATGTCCAGTGACTTTTATTCATTGGCGGAACTGATTTTGGGGGGTACTTTTTTCCAACATACCAGGGAGTCATGTTCGGGCATGTTGTGCCCCCCCAAGGCGATGAATTAGTTTGAATGTTAATAAACAGCAATTTCATGAGGTTCTTCGCATAGCCTGGTGCCAAGTCTGAAATGAAATGTATAAAAAAATAATAATAATTGACGCCCAAGTGTGACGCGTGGCTGCCAGGCATCCTCAACGCCTCTCATTTTCCTGCCTCATTGAACGCCTCATTCGATATTGTTGTGAGGCAGATGGGGATGCCAACTGCCTGCAGAAATTATTGTCATGCTTGTGGAAAAACTCTTGCTTTTATAAGTGGGCACAGCTTGCCCATGCACGCTCTTTTATTATTTATTTTTTTGCAGCCTGTCCAGACTTCCATAGAGATCTCAGTGTGTTCTGGGCACTTGGTGAGAAGATCTCACATCTGTAATATACGTATGGTGGCCCTCTCCTCTTTGAAGCTTGTATTGAGATAATCTGAAAACATGTTCGTCATATCGTCGCCATCCATCACATAGACACCTCTTTTTTCCCCAGCAGGGAAAAAAAAGAGCTGTTGGTAAGTGTAATTATCTCACTTTACAGAAGGTATCATTCACACAGGCACCTGTATTGAGAAATTGTTACTGCGGAGCTCATTTGAACAGCGTTGCTAACCAAATCAGCAGCACCTACCGAAGCACATTTAACAATATCAGATGAATTCTAGTGTGGAGTAAATAACTTCCCTATGCTGTATTAAATATGATCCTATGTTACGCGGAGATGGCGTCTGTATTGGCGATTTTGTTTCCAGTAGGTTGACTGTTTGTTTGTTTTATTATTGTAGCCCACAGTAAACTACTCAATTATCAAAGTGAACTTCCTAACATGATTTCCCGTAATGTAATTTACCATCGTTTACATACTGCATGTATACACTGCTATCTACCGGGTGGTGTTTGATTGACAGTGAGCAGTTTGAGCGGGGCGTGGTTTAATCGCATTCAGAAGACACACCCACAGCGTCTGAGAGCTGAGAAAAGATCTCAGTTTTTTTTGAAGCCTTATTTTATATACCTTGTGATTTTTTTTTTCTTAATGCATTCCAATTTGGCACAGTTGTTAAGAAGACTCTTCTGTGGTATCTCAAATTTAAAGGCCTCCACATTAATAGAATTCTACTAATACACTTGAGGGAAAATCCAGCTGAAAAAGTGTATGGAGGAATTGTTTTCTCTCTTTGCTGTTTATAGCCATCTACTGCCTCGTTCTTGTCAGAGCGCATGCTGCTGGTTGCAGAAAACGGCAAACAATTTGTTTTCCTGCTTTTGTTATCAGTTCAACCTTGGCGGAGGTCTGAGCTCTACTAGTTTGGTTATGTTTGCTGTGGTGTCATTGCAGATTCATGTTGTAGGAGGAACAAAGACTACATTAAGGAGCACACAGTTGCTAATTAATTTTCAGTACATTGGCATCCAAGACTGACTTTGACCTAATAATCAACACATTGCTTGATTAGAGGATTTTATTTTGATTATAGAGAGCCCTTAAGTCTTTCAAGACTCAGAACACTTATTGGTGCGCTCGAGCACTCTCAGTAATGGATCCATTTCCTGTTGCTTGCCTCGGTTATCCATTGAGTACGTCAGCATACATGACGGATCGTGATAGCAAGTATGGGTCGGTGAAAGACGGGGTTCGTGTTTCTTGACCTCTTCACTTGCAAATCAATAAGTCCGCGCACAGAGGGTAGACATACCGTAGTAGAAAAGCTTTGTAGAAATGTAAGTGCTATATGTTCATTGTCATACAAGCATAGAAGTTCCATCCGTCAATTTTCCTCATTAGTGTGGCGGGCGAACTGGAGCCTATCCCGGCTGCCTTTTGGTGCGGGGCGGGGTTCACCAGAACCTTGCAGTTACATGGGGTATTGGGACCAAGCCCTGCTGCAACTATAGAAAATCTGTAATCCGCAAGTAATTGATCCCCCCAAAAAGGTTATCCTGTACTGTAATGGCCTAGAGATGTCACGAGACAGCGGTAAATGACTAGTTTTGTCGAAATGAAGCTGCTCAACTCACTTCAATAGTTGCCAAGATGCCACCTGATGGCGCCAAATCAATGCTAAAAACAACAAATAACGGCGGATAAGTTCCCCCAAAAATCAGAATGCCGCACCAGGGTTCACTATATTCTTCTATTATTCTCTCAAGCCGCTTTTGTGTTTTCTTCTGTTTTAGGCATGGACGATGGCGTGACAAGACCAAGTGACAGTTGCCACCATGTGAGCTTCTAAAATCTGTCAACCCACTGCCGATCACCTGATACTGTCACCATCGACGGAAACTGTCACCATGAGAGTATCCGATGGGTTCTTGGCCCACCGGCGCCACCGTCCGGTTGCGTGAGCGCCCCCGCCTACCCTTCCCACAGATCCTGCACGGCATGGCCTCTCTGGACCTGCCATATCGCTGTCCTCGCTGTGGGGAGCACAAGCGCTTCCGAAGCCTGTCGTCCCTGCGTGCCCACCTGGAGTACAACCACACGTACGAGACCCTCTACGTTCTCTCCAAGTCCAACAGCATTTGCGACGCCGCCGCCCTGCTGCCCCTGGTGACGGAGGGAGCCCTCCTGCCGCCTCCCAACAATAACGACCCCCTTGAGCCTCTGCAGCCGTCGGCTTTGAAAGAACGCCGCTTCCCCTGCCGCGAGCTTCCCTGTGTGGACGACCTGAGTTTGACGCCAGCGAGCTCCAACACTCCCGCCAGGTACATCCCCAATGTGGAGTTTCCTCTGGGGGAGATTTTGATGAAGAAGGCCATGACATCCACAGACCCCGGCCCCTATGGGAACCCCAGTACAGCCGTGGCCGTAGCAGCTAACGTCGCCGCCAGTGCAGTGGAGGCGGCTTATGAAGAAGGCCTGGCCAGGTTGAAGGCACGCGCGTTTGAACGTCTTGAGCTGGATGAGAGGATGGAGAAGCTTTCTGAAGAGGTAAATGGGATCGTTTTTTATACTGATCAACTTTCATTTTTATTCCAGTGAGGCCATTTGAGGATGCTCCCAAAGACAGGGTATATACAATCCAGGGGTGTATTTTTTGTTTAGGTGAGCAAAACTATTGAAACCAAACAAAAATATAAAATAGATTTGAGAAATTGTTACTGCGGAGCCCATTTGAACAGAAAAAAAGGTTATACTGTACTGTAATTGCCTAAAGAAGCCACAATATGGCATGGAGTACTACTTTTACAACCCCAATGCCAATGAAGTTGGGACGTTGTGTTAAACATAAACAAAAACAGAGTACAATGATTTGCAAATCATGTTCAATGTATATTTAAATAAATACACTACAAAGACAAGATATTTAATGTTCAAACTGATAAACTTGATTGTTTTTAGCAAATAATCATTAACTTAGAATTTTATGGCTGCAACACGTTCCAAAAAAGCTGGGACAGGTGGCAAAAAAGACTGAGAAAGTTAAGGAATGCTCATCAAACACCTGTTTGTAACATCCCACAGGTGAACAGTCTAAGTGGGAACAGGTGGGTGCCATGATTGGGTAGAAAATGAGCTTCCCTGAATTGCTCAGTCATTCACAATCAAAGATGGGGCGAGGTTCACCTCTTTGTGAACAAGTGTGTGAGAAAATAGTCGAACAGTTTAAGGACAATGTTCCTCAACGTACAATTGCAAGGAATTTAGGGATTTCATCATCTACTGTCCATAATATCATCAAAAGGTTCAGAGAATCTGGAGAAATCACTGCATGTAAGCGGCAATGCCGAAAACCAACATTGAATGGCCGTGACCTTCGATCCCTCAGGCGGCACTGCTTCAAAAACCGACATCAATGTGTAAAGGATATCACCACGTGGGCTCAGGAACACTTCAGAAAACCAATGTCAGTAAATACAGTTCGGCGCTACATCTGTAAGTGCAACTTGAAACTCTACTATGCAAAGCAAAAGCCATTTATCAACAACACCCAGAAACGCAGGCGGCTTCTCTGGGCCCGAGCTCATCTAAGATGGACTGATGCAAAGTAGAAAAGTGTTCTGTGGTCCGACGAGTCCACATTTCAAATTGTTTTTGGAAATTGTGGACGTCGTGTCCTCCGGGCCAAAGAGGAAAAGAACCATCCGGACTGTTATGGACGCAAAGTTCAAAAGCCAGCATCTGTGATGGTATGGGGCTGTTAGTGCCAATGACATGGGTAACTTACACATCTGAACATGATTTTCAAATTATTGTATTCTGTTTTTATTTGTTTAACACAACATCCCAACTTCGTTGCAATTGGGGTTGTATATAAAATAAGAGCCTCAACACACTTCGACCGTTCCTTGGTACCGAGATGCTACCAGATGGCACCAGTTTAACAATGTTATTGTTTTGGCCACAGTGTTAGGGGTAATACGTGCCGACTCAGTGAACGGAATCACGGACGATTTTAAAATGCCACCGGATATAACATTACAGAAAAATGTTTATATTGGCCTATATTACTGTTAGGTGCGCTTACAATAATTGTTTCTTTTGTGACTCCCAACTCATGGACATTTCATTGGTTTCATATACAACTGGAGCGCGACTCAAACATCTGTGGTCTTGTAGGTGGAGCAGAAAATAGCGGCCCGCGTAGGCCGTCTCCAGGCCGAGCTGGAGAGAAAGAGCTCCGAGCTGGAGCGGGCCAAGCACGAGAGCGAGCGGCTCAGCCAGGAGAAGCAAGAGCTCGAGGACAAGGCCTTGGAGCTTTCCCGGCAGGTGGATGTCTCGGTGGAAATGCTGGCCAACCTAAAACAGGACCTGGTGAACAAGGAGGCAGAGCTCAGCCACAAGCAGCAGTAAGTGACATGCTTGGTCACATCAAAAAACACTTTTGTTTGGTGTAGTAACCCTTCTTCCCCAATTGTAGGCTGCCTAACCCTCATTTAACATTTAAAGGCTCATTTAAAAATAGTCTGAATTGGAAAACCGTTTAAAACCTCATTGCGAGGTGTTTTGAACATGTCACAGAGGAGTTTGACGCCAAATTGTAATTCGTCTCTGGGCACAGTGCTGCTTTTTTTTTTTTTTTTTTATTACCGTCCCTCTCAACGTTGTCTCACTGCTATTATATCAGCCTTCATTAGCAGATTGATTTTCTGCAGCTCTGGACTGTGTCCTCTTTCGCCGTAGAAAACAAAAATCCATCAAAAATCCCATTTCCAGACTGAAATTATTGTGAGAAAGAGGCCAGTTCCTTTTTATTTATTTTTTGCTGTAGACCGAAAACAACTTCGAAGACAGCATTATGGGTAATGAAACATAAACCTTTTAGATTAGCAGGTATAACGGTGACCATCCTGCATGTTTCATCCCTGAGCTCGAACCCGCACAACGACCCTTCTCCTTGAGAGTCGAGCGCACTTGCATTGTAGGCTAAACAAAGCACAGGCTTCCAACCCACCGATTACTCTTAAGGCGTTTACTAAGGTATTCTTGCACAGCTAAGCTAGCTGGCATCCGTTACACAGGGAACAGATTTAAGATACTGTGGTGCCTTGAGATACGAATGACCCGACTAGTTTTTCAAGATACGAGCCGTCATACGGTCGATTTTTATTTTTTATTTTTTTTTTGCTTTGACTTGAGATACGAGCGCTGTATGGCGGCAGTGAACTCAGCTCACTTTCCAATAAACAGCATTTTGGCAATTAAAGAAAAAGAAAAAGACGCTTCAAGCTGTTTGTCACTCCCAGTTGGTGTTTACTATCAAACTAAACATAGAACATACAGAATTACATATTTTTGATTTAAAACAACCAACCAAACAACTGCGAAAAGAAAAGCCCCGCTGGCTTACTGCTAACATGCAATGGAAAACACCATTGATATGCTAACGATTAGCATCAATAGTCGCTGTTTTAGAACCTTTCAAGCAATGGATTTGAATACAAATGGTGGAGCAACACATGTGGACAGATAATATCACCATACTCACGGCATATATTCTTAATCATTTACGAAAAAAGTGATGTCATTGCAGCTTATTAAGTCACTGAGAATAGTGACAATGTGAATTTAGACAAACGAAGAAGAGCCATCCCAACGAATAAAACTCAGTTCTTAAGGCACCGCAGCAGATTACAGTTAATAAGACTAAATGTTTGGTTGCAAATGCTTAGCTTGCAAAAACTGCATGAAGCAAACTTTCGGTGGCGTTTGGCTTTTCGTGTGTCCGAATACTTTTGTCCATATGACGTTTGTCCTTTTTCGTTGGGCTGCTTCATGAGCTGGCTCGTATTTCAGATTCTGTAAATAGAAGGTTTGGTTGGACGTGAATCACACAGTGTGGCGATGGATGTCATTTCTGGACATGAATCTGATGAACATGTTGGAAGTTCTCCCACAGCATGGCGATGGTCTAAGTATGACCTGGACCAAAAATGTGTTTTTACTGAATTGCATCCCAGAAGCAGTTGCTATGTTGCCCAGAAGAGAACAAAATATATTACTAAATTAAACAGGAGTCTATGATAGACTTTATAATGTCTATGTAATTAAATCAATTAAGTCCGACAAATGGTTCGTTTTAAACACTCACTGGACACTTTTATAGGCTGTATATACATCTATTTTCTTCCATTCCATTTCATTGAACGAACTTGTCTACAGGTGAGAACATGAGTGTTGATGGTTGTTTGTCTATATGTGTCCTGTGATTGGCTGGCAACCAGTCCACGGTGCACCCGTCTCTCGTCCAAAGTCAGCTGGGATAGGCTGCAGTTCACCCACAACCATAATGAGGAAAAGTGAAACAGAAAATGGATGGATGGATTTCTAAAAAAAAAAAAAGGATTAAATCGTACAAAAACATGCATTAATTGGAGACTCTAAATTGCCCGTAGGCATGACTGTGAGTGCGAATGGTTGTTTGTTTCTATGTGCCCTGCGATTGGCTGGCAACCAGTTCAGGGTGTACCCCGCCTCCTGCCCGATGACAGCTGGGATAGGCTCCAGCATGCCCGCGACCCTAGTGAGGAGAAGCGGCTCAGATAATGGATGGATGGATGGATGGATAAATCGTACAAGGAACTCATTTTAAACCTGTACTCTCCCCGGACAGTTTATTAGGTACACATGCACACTCTAATGAGCTCCAAAGCAAGGAAATCCTGCCTTTTCAAAGATAATCCATGCCTGGGTGAAGCAGGCAAGGCTTTTTCTCTTGCTCTGCCTCTCGCTGTGCGCACAATTTCTCTGTCTGTTTCTCTCTGGGGAGAAGCTGGCAGTCAAACAGCGAGATCATTCACACTCTAAAAGTACGGAGCGGCTAAACAAAGATGGAAAAAGAGCATCACCGTCGGTGCACGTTCGACTGAGTCCATGACTAAGCATTCCTTAACGGATACACAGCGTCTGTGAAAAGTCACTGGATGTCATGGTGCTTTATCAGACTCACATTGGACCATCGAGGTGAAAAATGCTCAAAATGTGAGTTGCTAGGCAACGACAGGACACTTGCACAAAGTCCCATGAGTGGCAGTGTTCATAAATATGTGACAAATAGGCTAAAGACTGATGCATTGTCCTTTACTCAGAGGTTGTTTAAATAAAAGCCTGGTAGTATCCGAGCTTAGATTTTCGTTTTTAGTGAATGCAAAACACATTAGATCAGCTCAGGAAAATACATCGCATCCACAGTTTTCCCCCGACATTGTGGTTCATCGTGCACGCCCCCCGATTTATTGCAGATTTAAGCAATCATTCTATACAGTATACATTGATACCTCAACTTACGAGTGTCGCTCGGCAGTTTTTGGGGTCTTGAGTTGTGAGCAAACATTTCAGTTACTAGCGCTAAATGGTGGCAGCGAAGGTCACAAAAAGCAGAAGATAGTGAACCACTTGTCAATAAATGGGCCAAGTACATGCTTAATATTGCCATTCCCAGGTAAAGTTTCAATATATAACAGAGACAGTTACACATTGTGGATTTAACCAACCCACACTACTTATGATATTCCACACAATCCAAAACGCCATAGCTAGGCTAACGAAACTAGCTTTGATGTTACGGTAGTTATGACCCTTTAAGCAACAGATAGTTGAACACAAACAGTGCAACACGTACTGTATTTTGATACATTTGTTGCTTGCTTGTTTGGGTGTGTTCAATTGCATTTACAATGTGTTTCAATGTGTTATAATGTGTTATGTAATTTGTTGTAAATTATAATTATTCTTTATTTGAATTTGATTATTGTATTATATTATTAATTGTGTTTAAAGCATGTAGTACATGTTAAACTACATAAGAAAATGTGTTTTTTTTATATGGTCTCTCTATTAGACTTTACTCGATCATGTTTTTTGGAGCCGATAACTGACCACCGATTAGCGAGTTTAAATAAACCGCTATGTATATATACTTTTTTCACAGCACTGTAGCTAGGGCAATCCGCTTCTTCCTTGACAATCGCACCATGTTGTTTGTGGTTCAGTAAAAAATTCATACAGTATGCTGTATATGTGGTGCCTCCAAATGTTGTTTCCTGATAGGCACGCCAGGGATTGCAGTTTTTCCGTTGCGGCGAGTTGGTTCAGTGTGCGAGGGTCAATCTTGAGGCGTCGACGGTATGTTTTTCGTGATTGTTCAATTCAGTCGCAATCGAGCGCGTCGCTCGGCGTGCGGCGAGCCACAAAGTTCGTTTTCACACAGCTTCATCTCTCATTCAGGCCCTTCCAGTCAATCATCCGCACCCTTTAAATATTAATGTGTCGTGAAGTCGCGGAATGCAATTTTAATTGGGAACAATATGAGCTTATTCTGCGGCACGGTGGCCGACTGGTTAGAGCGTCAGCCTCACAGTTCTGAGGACCCGGGTTCTATCCCCGGCCCCGCCTGTGTGGAGTTTGCATGTTCTCCCCGTGCCTGCGTGGGTTTTCTCCGGGCACTCCGGTTTCCTCCCACATCCCAAAAACATGCATTAATTGGAGACTCTAAATTGCCCGTAGGCATGAATGTGAGTGCGGATGGTTGTTTGTTTGTATGTGCCCTGCGATTGGCTGGCAACCAGTTCAGGGTGTACCCCGCCTCCTGCCCGATGACAGCTGGGATAGGCTCCAGCATGCCCGCGACGCTAGTGAGGAGAAGCGGCTCAGAAAATGGATGGATGGATGGATGAGCTTATTCTGGACAGCACTGCGACTAGTGGTTAACACGTCTGCCTCACCATTCTGAGGTTCTCGGTTCAAATTGAAGTTCTGGCCTTCCAGTGTGGAGATGACATGTTCTAACCCCATACTTGTGTTGGTTTTTCTCTGGGTACTCCAGCTTCCTTCCACATTCCAAAAATTGAACGACAAAATCACACACAAAATCTGCACCTGCAAGTGTAACTACTACAGTAAGATGACGCCACGCCTCCCCTCATCCCCCAGTGTCCATAGAAACACATTTAACCTTGAGGTTTATGTCTGAGCTGATGCATGTGTGCGCGTACGTGCGTGCATTCGTGACTGAAGATTTATAGTGTTTTTCCATGGACACTTTCCATGGTAAATAATTGGTGACGTACTTTACTGTATATAAACATAATAGTCATTATGTTTTGCATGAATGCAAAAAAATGTTTTTTAAAAATGTTATTTATCTAAATAGGTCATTCTTTCACATACCACTAGAGAGAGTCTGTGTACCACTAGTGGTACGGGTACCATGCTTTGAGAATCACTGCTATCAATTTCCACTTTATTATCAGTGTTTTGTGTAAATTCTTATATTCTCCCATGGGAAGTTCCCAACGTTGAAAATTCCAAATAATAATGAACTAAAAATACAGTGGACCACTTGGACCCAGTAAATGATCCCCTTGCAGCTATTACAAACAAACAAGAAATAATGTAAATTTGCAGGGGGGGAGGGGGAATTTATTAAGACACTGTAAATGATTTAATAACAAAGCTTAGTTCATTTTCATTACTGTGCAAATTAGACAACCAGACTGTAAATGCTGTCAACAAGCTAAAGTGAAGGTGTCGGCTTGAACGCGCTTCTAAAACATCGCTGAATATCATAGCAATCCGTGGATATTACGCAAGTATTCCCCCCGAGGGATGAATGAATACTTGACACTCACAAGGCTCACACAGCTAATGAGGTAGGCATTATCTTGAAGATATGCGCCGCAATACATCAAACCTGAGCATTACTATCTCTGGAAAGGCAGAATTTGTCATACGGATCTTTTTTTCCGTAGTGCGCAGGTGTACCTAATATTGCGGCCGGTCTATTTTAAAAACTGTTAGAGAGAGCTCTGAATTAATTGTCAGCCGCGCACAAGCACACAGCAGATGGGAGCGACAGTTGAGATGGATAAAATGGTATTTGTCTTACACGCACCAACACACACACAGACACACAAAAGAGGCAGTCACATCGTCTCAAGCAGTGCAGACAAAGCAACAAAAATTCTAATCACCAATTGTTCCACATAGAGATGAATCACGTTGTTCATCCATTAGGAACAAATAGCTGACATACAGTCTGATCTTATTGCCCTATGCAGATGGGTTGGCACCAATTGAGCAATTATTGACAGATTCACTTGTTGCTTCCTTCACTTTTTAATCGCACATTTACACAAATGGATCTCCAGTACTCATTTTACAGAGTTATCCGAGCCCAACGGCACATTATTTTTAGCCCAGAGCGCCCCAATTTCAAGAAATATGAGTCTGACTCTTGCATAAGAGCATCCTCCAATCAGTCTGGGCCATACTCGTAGGCTGATTTTCTGTTTTTTTGCACCAATGAGGAAGGCGGAGGAATAAAAGTGTTAACAATTTGCGTCCCGGTGCTAAAGGTCAGTCGTAAACGTACGTAAGAGTGGTCAAGGTCACATAGAATCCTCAATGTATTTTATAAAGTGGTGTTCAGTGACAAAAAAGGCATTTGAAATGTTTGAAAATGACTTTAGTACTCCAGTGGCGGTTCTGGGAGGGGATCAGTGCCCCTCTAACACTGTGCTGTGTTCAAATAAATGTGTTAAAACTACTGTTCCTCTCTCCTCCGCGCTCAGGGAGGTGGCCCAGATCGACCAGTTCCTGCAGGAGACTGCGGCGCGCGAGGCCAACGCCAAAGTTCGCCTGCAGCAGTTCATCGAGGAGCTGCTGGACCGCGCCGACCGCGCCGAGAAGCAGCTGCAAATCATCAGCAGCTGCGGCACCACGCCCAACGGAAGCCTGGGACGCTGCAGTCTCCAGGGCAAGGGCAACGGACGCCAGGTACGAAAAGAGGAGCATTAGGTACACCTGGGAAATTTCTATACATTAACCTGGATTTTTTTAATTTTTTTATTTTGAAACCATGGTTACTTTTTTTTCCCAAGCATGTATCCCTTTAGATTTTGTTCAAATTAATAATTAATGAGGTCATAAACGTGACCTTACCCAAAATGCTTATAAGCAAACATGAAATAGGTCACACTGTTATCCTGTTTGAATATAATTAGTGCAGTCTATGTGAGTGAGAAGCTACCATGTTAAACCAATGCCATCTGGATCAAATTTGTGCATATTAAAAAATGTATTTCACAAAAATACATTGGTAACCTTCCTAGAAGAAAAAAAATCCCAATTTCATCAGATAAAAAGGTTTACAATTAGTATTATTACTAGAAACAATCTACATTTTACCAGAAAAAGGTTGTAATTTAAATGAATACAATGATAATATTTTGCAATGTTCATGTTTTTTAAATATTACTTATATAAATAATTTGACCAAAATAAAGTCAAAATACGAGAGGAAAAAAAAGTGTCTACGAAATTTGGAAGGAGATGAAATCCTTTAAAAAAGAGTATATTTTATCAGAATAATTTATAATATTATGAGGCAAAGGTTTTAATTTTTATGTTATTATTATTATTATATGATTGAAGATGTAATACTACCAGAAAAAGGTGGGTGGATAGATAGATAGATAGATAGATAGATAGATAGATAGATAGATAGATAGATAGATAGATAGATAGATAGATAGATAGATGGATGGATGGATGGATGGATGGATGGATGGATGGATGGATGTCCATTTGTTTCATCCAGTATTGATTAAAATGCAACAGCCGAGCATGTCACATAATTTCGATCATCATCCAGAAGAGAGATTGAGAGAGCGAGGCCACCTGCTCTATTGCACAGATGGATGCGTTTCCGTGGAAACCAGTTCTTGCTTCTCATTCAAGGTTGTGAGATGATTTTTCGATGTGATGTAACATGCTACGGATCTGCCATCGACTAAACAGCATGTCCAGCTCGAGCAATCCCGCATTATTTGCCACTTCAGAGCCGCAACAGAAGCGTAAAATACTTGTCGGACAGCAACAATTGCTTTCGACACAACAGCGCGGACGAAGTGAGTGTCTGGCGTTAACGCCGCTGTCCGGCCTTTTTTAAGGCGGAAAATTTACATGTCTACATCAGCCCCTAATTCCGTGGCATTTATACACAAAAAAAAAGTGGGAAAATACCGACAGTGTAAACAAGGCTTCAGTTACAGCTCTGATATTACCTAAAAAGCCGGAAAATAGCCAAGTCTATCATCCAGTGTCAGTGTTGATTATGCATAAGAGTAGGTAAGGGTCAGTACCGATGCTGGCGTTAAAAAGCAAGCTAAACGTTGCTCTTTACTTGCTTTTCTTCCTGTCCATATTGTTATGAGTGTGTGCAATAGCTATATGTCGAACTAGTTGGTATTTGTGAATTTATTTCATGAAACTCCGACTGTGTTAAACAGTGGCATTTTCCTGATGGTCACTGCTCACTAAGCAATTTGGTGATTTACCGTATGTATGAGTTAAAGTTGCTGAGTAAGTTTTCTTTTTTTTCCCCCTGCAAAGTAAACAAGCCTGTCCTTATGTGAGTCCATGCTACCACATTATTGACAAATAGCCAATAATGCTAACTGTACCGGAGATGTGCAGGTGAGTAACTGCACTACATCCTAAATTTAGACACTCAATGTAAAGTAGGAAAACTGAGTAATAGGATGGTTGACACCTTGTAACTGTGTGAAGGAAAGCCCAGCGAAGTCACTGAGCCCCACACACCCACACACAGCTGACTCTCTGGCTCTCGTACTGTCGTGGCATTGACAACAGCGCCCCCTATCTCCTTGGAGACTTAATGGCAACCACAAAAAAATTAAAATCTTTACAAAGAAAATACAGTTCCTGGAATAGTCCTCATTTTTCAAAGAAACAAATATTTGTAATAAATCCATAATTCTATGGAATGTTTTATTAGAACAGTAAAATCTAAATTTTGCTTTAATAATGTCACAATATTATGTGAAAACGTTACCATTTTACTTTTACAAAAATAAAATAGTAATATGAGATTTCCTTTTTTATTCTTCAAGAATAAAGTGGTAATTCTTAATAGAATTAATTTTAACGAGATTTTTTTTATTACCAGAATAAAGTTGTAATATAGTATGACAAAGTCATAATTTTACAATTATAAAGGGGTGCGGGGAGGAAAGTCGACGACAATAATGCCATAATATCAACAAAAGTTTACATTTCAGAAGAAAAAAAGTTGTAATTCTCAGAGACTATTTTACAAGAGTAAAGTGGTAAAATTACAAGAAACAGTTTAAATTTCACAAACAGGAATATTGCGAGAACGAAGTAAGAACTACACTTTCTCATTTCATCAGTATGCACACTATACTGGGAGTATTTAAACTACACACACTGAAATTTCCTTTTTCCGCAAAGATAAACCCATCCATCCATCCATTATCTGAGCTGCTTATCCTCGCAAGGGTCGCGGGAGCGCTTGAGCCTATCCCAGCTATCATCGGGCAGGAGGCGGGGTACACCCTGAACTGGTTGCCAACCAATAGCAGGGCACATATAAACAAACAAGCATTCACACTCACATTCGCACCTACGGGCAATTTAGTGTCTTCAGTTAACCTACCGTGCATGTTTTTGGGATGTGGGAGGAAACCGGAGTGCCCGGAGAAAACCCACGCAGGCACGGGGAGAACATGCAAACTCCACACAGGCGGAGCCCGGGATTGAACCCCGGTCCGCAGAACTGTGATGCACCGTGCCGCGCAAAGATAAACATATTGATAAATTGACCACTGGAGAAGAAGAAGATTTAAGAACATACTGCATGTAAGACACCCAATATAAGTCTGGGCCATACTCGTAGGCTGTTTTTCTGTTTTTTTGCACCAATGAGGAAGGGGGAGGAATAAAAGTGTTAATGCCTTTGACCTGCTCTGCTGTGACTGCTGGCCGACCTGGAGTCAGCCGCATGGATCTTACATTGGGCGCGAGGCCATCGGCGGGCTGCGTTTTACATTTAGAGAGGGCTTTTTATGTTGTTGTTGTTGGCAGTTGGCAGCGGTTCACATTCGCGTACTTTACAGTAGATCCAAATCCAAAAGCTCCAGCAGCACAAAAACAGCTTCGGGCAAACGAGAGTGAAGGTCAGCTTGTGCTCACACCGTAAAAAAATAGTCTTCATGATGAAGCCTTCTTAACACTGCACTCATGCTCCTGTAGCGCCATCTTCAGGTCAATTCTAATTTAAGGACTCAAGTTTATACTTATTAAGTAACAATGATTCTCTGTTGCTATTATGCAATTGTACATTTTTGTTTTTTAATACTGCTGTGATACATGAACTCATCACAGCCTGCAATACATTATGTGATACAACTGCAAATGAGGCTGCTGTTCATTATTATGCGGCAGTATGTTTTCATCTTTAGTATTATTTAAAGCATTCTAGCCACTGGGGAAGCAATTAACGACACAGCAGGAGAATAAAAGGTGTCTCCCGCCCACACACAGCCCTGCATGCATGAGCATAGGTTGCGACTAAATGCACTTTTCTGTGTTATTAAAATAACGTTTTTTTGGGACTTTTTGTGTTTTTTGAATAATCGACGTCTTGATGATTGTCTGCAGAGAAACTCCAGCATCTCTGGAAGCACAAGAGGCATCTACCAAGCATCCGAAAGACGTTCCTCCCCCAGTACGGGGTAAGGTGCAGCTTTTTCATAATTATAAGGGGAGTTTGCAAATTTAGAAAATTAAATCACTTTTTTGTCACATTTGTTAAAACACAGACCGCACAAACCATCATAGGAAGTAGGGCCAGCTGATTCTGCCATTCCCCAGAATTTTTTTGCGATGTTCTTTTTAACTACAGTACTGTAATTGTAGAAAATCAAGCTAAACATTGCTCTTTACTTGCCTTTGTTCCTGTCCATATTGTTATGTGTGTGTGCGTTAGCTGTACTTCAAGCCAGTTGGTATTTGTGAATTCATTTAATGAAACTCTGACTGTGGCTTGTGTGTTAAACAGTTGCATTTTGGTTAATGTTCACTTTCACTAAGCAACTTTACCATCTGCATACCATATGTATGAGTTAAAGTTGCTCAGTCCTTACGACTTGTCAGTAGTACATAAATATGATCTGTGAAAAATCAGCGGTCTCTGGCCCCATCAGGTACCTCTAATTTTTTATCTACAAATAAGCACAGCACCCGAGGAAAAACAACCCATGAGCTACAGAAGGCGTGACTTTAACAGGTCAGCGCGAGGCCGCGGGGGTGTGACCGGTAATATGACTCTATTCATGTCAAATTACATATTAATTATTGTTAAACAATAACTTTCTTGTATTTGGACTCAATAAGTGTAATTATAACTTTCATGTTGTAATTCTTTAACTTTAGTGTCGTTTTGTAGATCATATTTTTTTCCCCCCTGTATCGTATTAGTTTCGTGCATGTTTTAAGGCGATAGTAAAAAAATACCTAGTGAAACCCAATCTGTCATTTACAAGGAGATGCTACGCACGATCTGTCTCAATAACACTTTTGTCTTCTTCTGTTAGCTCAGAGTCGTACTGTACAAACTGATATCTTGGGAATATACCGTGTTGTTTCACACACTGACATCCAGTCTCCGCGTGAGGTCTGACTGAGCTGCCAGGTGGGGCGCAAATGTTTCCTGTCGGGACGTCACACACTTCCCGGCCACGAGTTAGTCACGGCGACACACGCGGTGGTCCGACAGCCTTCTGTGCCAGTGATGAGCTCCTCGTCTTGGATTTACTGCGCAACTGTTCTGTGACCTCAGCAGATATTTATACAACCGACATAAGCCTATCTTGCGTCAAATTAACACCACAAGTGATTGCTATTTTTTGCTTTTTGTACCCCATCAATTATGAGCAGTGCATAGTTACGTTTATGTATTTCCTCAAATTGTGGGCTTTCCATCAGTCGTGACCCAATTAGTTGCTATGAAAAAAAAAACCCAAAAAAAAACAGTAATGTGATAATATGTCAGTTCACAAATGCTATTTTTCTTGCAACATTAAAAGAGGCAAATTTTGTGTACCCCGCACATTGTGGGTATCGAAAGCAGAATTTGCAGTTTCACCAAATTCCTCTCCCTGAAATACCTCTGCCAGGTGAAACTCACGCAGCCACTCATCCCGAAAACAGAATTTCCTGCCTTTCTTCGCTATGATCGTTTCCTCGCAAAACGAGACGGACTCATTATCAGGATTTGTCTCCTCTGGTGCGCTAGGTTTGTCGGGGAGAAAGTAAGCACTGACCATTCGCCATTCCTCCTTGTTGGCAAGAGTTATGTGAAAGCAGTATAGTCGCACTATAACCCCAAGACCCAACTCTTTGCATACATTAGCCAATCACAATGGTCACCCCCCTCCGCCCTCCTTTCCCGTTAGCCAGGACTTTTTTGCCATCTTGGGTTGTTACAGAAATCACAAAAAATGCAAGTAGGTGAGTTTTTCAACAAATAGCTGAGTTTGTGAATTTCAAACTGCAAGACTGAGGTTCACTGATCAAGCAATTGAAAAGTCAATTTTCCATAATATGTCCCCTTTAAAGAGTTAACTGATTATCCCATTTGAGCTCTGATGCTAACTAAAAACCGCAGCACCATAACAGTCTCTCCGGAGAATTAAAGTGTGTAGACCTACGAGTTGCCTGAATGATCATGATCCTCCAACATTCAGAGAATTCAAACTATTTATCTCGTCATTTGTCACTTTAGTGCTGCATCGGGTCGGATCAAGTCGGTCTCGCAGGGTTCTGGCGGATACGACAGCGACAGTGTGGAGATGCACCCCATGGAGGAGTGCCCCGAGGCTCAGTACTACCACATGCAGTGCCGCCTGAACGAGGCGGCTTACGAGCGCTCCCCCGGATGCGGCGGAGGGGGGAGGAACTGGGGTCTCCGCAAACAGGCTATCCAGAACTGGCAACGGCGGCCTTACAGGAACAGCACCGAGGGCGAGGAGGGAGACGTGTCGGACGTAGGCTCTCGGACGACCGAGTCCGAAATGGACATGTGGGAGCAGGAGAGGAGGGCGGTGGCGGAGGTGCAGCAGTCCGGCGCCCCCTATCCTTACCACGGCAGGGCCGGATATCGAACTAATGCAGGTAAAGGCTCTCTAAGGTCTAAACCAGGGGTTTCAAACTCATTTTTGTCGCAGGCCACATTGTAGTTTTGGCTTCCCTCAGAGGGCCGTTATGACTGTGAACCCATATAAATGAATTATCACCTCATGAAATAACATTATTTAATTTGAAATCAGAAGCCAAAAAAAGTGTTCAACTATTATTAAATTTCTTTTAAAAGGGCGATTTGTTCCCCCCAAAAATGTTAAGTTATTACAAGTGAAGACAATTTGCAGTTTTAGTATTTTCACAAGAAACATGAAGTCTGTCGGCATGATTTGCTTTTGCAGGCCACATAAAATGCTGTGGCGGGCCGGATCTGGCCCCCGGGCCACGAGTTTGGCACCTGTGGTCTACGCTTTAATAGTACCTCCAAGAAAAGGAAATCATTATTTGTGCGGTGATTCCCAACCATTGTGCCGTGGGATATTACCCAAGATCACCTAACTGGTCCAAAAAATGGTACTGTATCTTCATCATCTATCATCTATCTATGCCAGCGACATATAGTGACAGGCCATCTTTAAACATGGTAGAGGTAAATAATGCTACTTAATACTGATTATTTGCATTCCTATTTATGATTTATTAGTGGTAGATAAGGAATAATCAGTAATGACTGAGCAAAAGTATTTTTTTAAGCCAGTGATCAATTTTAATGACCATCATTTAATGTCAAAGTCAACTGGGATCGGCTCCAGCTGACTTTTGACAATGAGAACACATTTTCATTAAAAATTTCTCAAATCCACCTGATTTCTTTTTTTGGGGGGGGGGTTATGACTTCCTGTTTGGCATCCTAATTACATTTGACATTTGACATTTAGAGATTCCCCCCCCCACCCTAACACATCTCCACTGAGAGGTAGATTCAATCACATTGAGTTGAGTTTAAGACTCCTTTCAATGCGATATCGAGACTCAAAATGGCTACCATATTGAAAGGAACCCTATACGACAAAGTTGTATGACACCGCGTCATACTCGACATGTTACTGGCGTTCCACTGACGTCGTTCTCTTTGCTGGGAGACAGCCCTGTCTGATGTTATCTAGATTCTCATACGCACGTTTCATTCCGTAACATATAACATGCAGTTTTTATTTAGTTCATTTGGCAGTCGTGAGTGTAGGCGGTGTGTGTGTGTGTGTGTGTGTGCGTGTGCGTGTGCGTGTGTGTGCGTGTGTGTGTGCGTGTGTGTGTGTGTGTGTGTGGTGTGTGTGTGTGTGTGTGAGGAAGCGAGAGTGTCAGCGGTGGTTCACAGGCCTGATGGTTCGGAGCAGACGGCCTCGGAGGCCAAAGATGAAGATGAGTCACCTCCGACCGATCGGTCATCAACGCCGAAGCTTATTTTCGCTCGTCTCCCTTCACGAGCTCCACGGACACAAAGCTGTTAGAATCACTCTGCAAATGAATACCTTCACACCTATATTTACATCCTCGGTGTCTGTACATGCAGATCAATCTGGTACAAACAGCACACTGGCCAATTTCATGACGAAAATAAAATATGTAAATTATGTGATTATAGGCCTGGACTAAAAATATGAAGTGTGTCAGAAAAGTTTCAGGAATAGTGTCACAAAAGATCAAATTCAGCAGGGGATCAATTAATTCTTTCCCCACTGTTTTTTTTATTATTTTTTTATTTTTTTGTCCATAGGTCGATGTGAAGGCGTCTACAGCAAACCGTGTCGCCATGAGAAGAGCCCGTCCAAATCCAACGAGGTGATCAGTCCGGAGATCCTGAAGATGCGCGCCGGTTTGTTTTGCATCTTCACCTACTTGGACACCAAAACGCTGCTGAGAGCTGCGGAAGTCTGCCGAGACTGGAAGTTTGTGGCCCGCCACCCGGCCGTGTGGACTAGAGTCTTGCTGGAGAACACACGCATTTCCTCCAAGGTCGGTTGTCTATTTAATCCTTGAGAGTTCAAATTAGTTAACGACACAGAATTTGGACTTATGAATTTGGACATGAAAGACACACCATTATTCAACATCAATGGCCACACACACTTTATCATTTCAGTAGCGATGCACCATTGCAGGAAGCAATAAAAGGTCTTGATTGTTTTGCTGCATGCTTTGAATGGGAAAAAAGTAGGGCCATCTGGTGGACAAATAAAGCAATTGAAAGCCAGTTGTCCAAATTGAACTTTTAACATAAAGGATGTCAAAAATTAGGTGTGGAAATTAATGTGGCTGTCAATCATTGACCCACCTCAAGGCCCAATGTTAATAATGATCAAGTACAGTGGAGCGCCGTTGTTTGCGAGGGATAGGGACCAGGCCGGACCGCGAATAGTGAAAATCTCCGTATGATTGACGGCCATTGGAATTGCATGGGGAAAATTTTTTTTTTTTTTTTTTTTAAACTCAAAAAATTCTTCATTCTTAATAAGTGGGGATAAACTGCCAATAACTGCCAATTTCTGAAATTGATAAGATTTTTACGATTCCGATTCCATTCACGGCAGTGTTTTAACTATTCCATTCTTTATCGATTCTCAAATCTGTAGTTTGGGGGAGAAAAAACATCCATGAAACTTTAAATAGATTTTATTTTGGGTTTTGAATAAAATAAAATGCGCCCGCTGGATATTATATCCAGGCTTCTCGTTATACTATATAAACATTATAATCTAAGAAAAGCGACTAA
Organism: Phyllopteryx taeniolatus; assembly: GCF_024500385.1. NCBI lineage: Eukaryota > Metazoa > Chordata > Actinopteri > Syngnathiformes > Syngnathidae > Phyllopteryx > Phyllopteryx taeniolatus. Next base: position 32,031,115 of record NC_084505.1, on the reverse strand, counting down.
TGTGCCACGGTGCGGGTTGTGTATGTTCCTGCGTTGTAAACATACTCTGGACCCATTCTATGTATCTTGCAGCAAGCGTGACGTATGTTCTTCTGGGCTCCTTGAGCCTGTTTTAAGCTGTTTAAAGATACCCCATTTGGGGTTTACTGTAAAACTAAACGCACAACAAAAAGAATTATACACATTGTATATTTAAATACAAGACTTGGATTTAGAGCTCGCTAGCTTAATGCTAACACTGAATGGAAAATCCCATTGACGGGCGAGCTAAAATTAGCATTCACAAGTGGGTTTTACCTTTAAACAACGAATATTCACGCACAAACTCCGTGGAAACACATATAACAATACTCACTTCCTAATCTGTGGGGAAAAAAAAGTTGAATAAACTTTAGCGTAACAGCGGGAAAATTTGCATGCGCTGTTTCACAGAATGCATTGTTATTGTTAAAATGAGTGCGTCACGTTTTGACTGCATTAAAATGCATGACAAATGACAAATGCCAGCTAATCTATGCGATGCGTACGCTGCGTGAAATGTGCAATGGCGTCATCAATTCAAATAAAATCTCTAAGAGAATTGCTAGAAAATGAGGCTAACGTCCAAGGTATCGTTCACTTTGGAACCGGTTCCCACTGATTCTCGATTCTTGACACCCATCCCTCCTTGTCAGTCAAGATAGAAGATCCCAACTCATTGTGTTTTTGTTTTTTTGTCTTTTTTCTTTCTGTTTGTCAGTTGCTGGGAACGTTGTCTCAGTGGTGCACTCAGACGCACTCGCTCATCCTGCAGAACCTCAAACCGCGACAGCGCGGAAAGAAGGAAACCAAAGAGGAGTACCTCAAAAGCACACGGTGAGCTGTAGAAAAACAGAGAAGAACAAGTTAGAATTTCAAAGCTGCACACTGTGAGGGGACTTTCTTTCACCATCTACGCATCGCAGGAACATTTAGGATCCATATTTTTCCGTACGGAATGAAAATTGTGAGCATTTGTGTTGCTGTGCCTGCTAACCTGATGTCTCCATGTCAGTGGGTGTCTAGAGGAGGGTCTGGAGGCGCTGCTGAAGGCCACGGGAAGTAACCTGCTCATCCTCAAGATCTCGCATTGTCCCAACCTGCTGACCGACCGCTCCCTCTGGCTGGCCAGCTGCTACTGCCGAGCTCTGCAAGCCGTCACTTACCGGTACGCCGTCATGCACTTCATTAGGTACACCTACGCAGCAGGTGAGGTCCAGTACGAGAGCTGTGCCAAAAATTTACAACATGTACACGAATTGATGACGTGTCCCCTCCATGAGGGAAAATATGACGCGTTTGCTGTTTTTATGGCGGTTCAGGTGCACGTGGCACTTGCTTCTTTCGTCAAAAACAAAATTTGTGAGGGGCGGAGGGTAATGTGTTTATACGCAATCTTGGAATATAGCCATATAAGAAATAGAATGAATTATATTTTTAGGTTGGCGTCTGTGCTCGGTCCAGAGTTTGTTGCGAGGAAGAGATCCTGTTTCGTGCTGTGCGATCTTCACGACAAGGGTGGACCTTTTTAGTAGCAAGATCGCATTTTCTTTTAAATGTAAAATATGTATTGCTGTGTGTTCCAGGAGTGCCACAGACCCAGTTGGCCAGGAGGTTATCTGGGCCCTCGGAGCAGGCTGTAGAGACATTATCTCCCTGCAGGTGGCGCCACTACACCCATGGTATTTAACGGCACTGAACAACTGGGGGACACTGTAACCAGGATACGACATTATGAAATGAACGAGGTTACATTGTTCTCGTTTCGTCACTTTCAGCCAACAGCCGGCTCGTTTTAGCAACAGATGCCTGCAGACCATCGGGAGGTGCTGGCCGCATCTCCGTGCGCTCGGCGTGGGGGGAGCGGGATGTGGCATTCAGGGGCTGGCCTCACTGGGTAAACGATGCTTCTACAATCAACTCACTTGTGTGGTAGACATTTCAGCTACAGCAAACGTCCCTTTATCGCTCAAGGCCTGCTGGCCAAATCTGGCCTTTCACGTCTTTTTATATACAAGTAGTAGTATCTATCATCATTAAAAAAAAAAAATTAAAAAAAAACTGTGGCAAAAGTACTCACGCTCTGTAGTTCGGTTGACTTGACCTCTCTCTTTTTTTTTTTTTTTTTTTTTTTTTTTTTTTTTAACGTCATGTAATCATCTGTGAAGGCTGAAAAAAGTAACAAGCCTATTTGGACAAAGTAAGGAGTAAAAATTACAAATATCTGTTTTCGAAAGTGGCATTTAAACAGACTCTCCAAAGCAATAAGAAATGCAATTATTAGTCGTTTTATAGCTCCATAATTGACACTGTTCCAACTGTTACTGTTGCACCTGTCTGCATTTTTCTTTCCTAACAAGACAATCATACTTTTATGTGGTTTCATCTTTATAAGCAGCCCCCTGAGGGGATCCCTAACTACGATGTGTAAACCATGCTGAAAACAAGTTTGACACCCCTGAGCTACAGAATGGGAACACGCTTAACACATTCACTGCCATTGACGGCTTTAGATGTCAAATATCCATGTTAACTGGGAAGGCTGGCAGTGAACCAATGCCTGTGCAATTTCATACGCACACCATGAAGTCGACAGGAATGAAAATTGATGGTAGACGTCGAAATCGGTGTTCCTCTGTGTCAACAGCAAGGAACTGCATGCGCCTCCAAGTGCTGGAGTTGGACCACGTGAGTGAAATCAACCAGGAGGTGGCAGCAGAGGTCTGCAGGGAGGGTCTGAAGGGCCTGGAAATGCTGGTGCTCACCTCCACGCCAGTCACCCCCAAAGCTCTCCTCCACTTCAACAGTGAGTAGGAAAACGAGTGTGCAAATTCGGAGCCACCCATCCATCCATTTTCTATAGCACTTGCCCTCATTAAGCTGACAATCAGATGTAATATGGTATTAAGCAACATAATTTGTTTTCTGTGGTTTACACTAACAATGAACACGAACCTTTTAATTGTTCCCAAGGGCACACCCTGAACAGATTGCCAGCCAATCGCAGGGCACACATAAAGAAACAACCACTCGCACTCACATTCACACCTATGGGCAATTTAGAGTCTTCAATGAACCTACCATGCATGTTTTTGGGATGTGGGAGGAAACCGGAGTGCCCGGAGAAAACCCACGCAGGCACGGGGATAACATGCAAACTCCACACAGGCGGGGCCGGGGATTGAACCCCGCTCCTCAGAACTGTGAGGCAGACGCTCTAACCAGTCTTACACCGTGTCACCTCTTGTTTCTTAAATTTGTTGTATTTTTTTTTCTTGTTTTCCGAAAACGTGCAAATAAGACTTGGGCAACTTTGCTTTTGGGCTAATGGTATACTGGACACAGAAGTGAATGTGAACTGCAGCAAGAGTCGTCAGCAGCATAGTATGAAGCAAAAATAACAATACACGTGTCAGTTAATAGTCTACATAGTAGTGTTAATTATGAGTCAATACTAATAACTTTTCATGAACATTCCTTCCATTGCGTGCAGGTGTGTGCCGCAACCTGAAGTCCATCGTGGTGCAGATTGGTATTGAAGACTACTTTGAGGACCCCAACAGCCCCGAAGCAAGGAAGCTGTTTGATGAGATGGTGAACAAGCTCCAGGTAACCATCAACTCAAGCCATTCAGTCGTGTGTTTTTGAATGGATCGGAAAATGCTGCCGATGTCTCGTGGGGCACATTCAGGTTGTCCACAATTATGCTCTTGTAGTCTTAAAGGGGAAATAAACTCAATTATGGGGGGCAAGAATATGTTGTAATTGGCCCCACTCGTCTAAACACGGGACAATTATACCGATTAATTTGTCAGTTTTCATCCATCTCAGGAGGCCGCCATGTTTGGCAATATCGCCCTCTACTGACAACCAATCAGAGACTTTGGCATTGGGCCCCACTATAAGAACTTGAGCGTTTTTTTTTTTTTTTGTATCACTGGTTAACTGGTGCAATTGAAAGTTGCTGACGAGCTATTATTACTAGGCCCAAGGCAGTTAGCCCGTGAGCTAGCTGGTGGCTAACGCCACTGGTCGCGGTGTGGAAAGCCCCGCCAAGACCCGGTGGGATATCCTCCAAGCACCGGAGGCGTTAATCGCATATATTTTCACCGCTCAAACGTGTAGAGATGTATAAACATAAGAAATATGTGTGGTATTTGATTGACAGTTGAGCGGGGCGTGGTTTCAGAATGTTAAGCACACCCACAGCGTTTTAAATCTTCCATTTATTGACCGTGCGCAACGCCCAACTGCACAACTGTACTGTACACAAACACGATGACGGACCATTGGTGTCGCATCTATTTTTGCACTCCCGATTACACGCCGTCCGGGAATGCGGTGCGCTCCCTGAAGTCATCGACACATAAGCTGATTCAGTTACTCCTGATGCTTCTTTCTTCTCTCTTTATTTCAAATGCTCCTTCTCCATTGCAGGCGTTGAAGAAAAGACCCGGCTTCTCCAAAATCCTCCATGTGAAAGGGGACAATCTGTGCTAACAGCATTTCCCGCAGCTTGTATTGAGAGCCGCCGTCGTTGCCTCCCACCACGGTGGCGCCCTTCAAGTCAGAAAAGACGCCGCTCCGTGTGTGTGTGTGTTTGTGTGTGTGTGTGTGTGTCCCGGCTGCAACAAACCTAACACTGGGCTGCCTTGATGAACCCATTCTTGCTTAAGGAGAGGCACTTGTTGCTTGTTGTGGGGGATTCATGTGCTGCACTGCTGTGTTGGTTGTGACCTGACACGGTCTCATGATGACAAACGCACACACAGACACAAAAGAATAACAATAAGGTCAGATTCTTGGTTTTTCGGATCATGTTGCATCTCGGAGTGGGATCTCATTCTTCTTGAAAGGGCGAATTGTACCTGACCACGTGCACACTGCTTGAGGTGGACCCGAGGGTCACGTGAAACTGTCCACAAGAGACAAAATTCTTGAGACTGAATGGAAACTTCCAGCTTCAACTTCCTGCACAAGAAGCGTGTTGCATCTACTTGCTGGCCTGGCAGTGATGCGTTTCCTCTACCATCCATGCTGACATGATGCATATTCTTTCCTGATGGTTAAAAAAAAACAAAAAAAACAGCACGCAGGATTCATTTTAATCTCCAAAGCGGTGCCATTCGTGTCTGTCCTCATTTCGGTGAGATTTATTTAATTATTATTTTTTTTAATCCGACGTGCCATTGATGTGGAAATATTTCATATCCTTCTAATCACAACGAGAGAGATTGATCACATCCTACTGCAGGTGTCAAAGTGTTAGAGTGTTAATTCATCCTTGTGGCGCCTTCTGCTGGACTTTTCAACCACGTTCACAGTCTGATGGGAGGAATCATTTCTGTTGAACAAGAATTCAGAGGGTCCTCGCTTTACATACGAGATTTCGGGATTACAAACGAGGGCAGCGCCGTAAGAATGTGATCACGCTACGCATGAAGGAACGCTCAGTTACCGCCGTGCTTACCGTTTTATCGGATTGTTTTATATTTATGGCCCGGAAGGGTTTTTCATACAAATATTTACATTAACTAGTGCTTTAGCGTAGGTTCGTGATAGACGGCGTCCCGTTCCGACTCGCGTACAAATTGTGTGATTACGTCACCGGCGTAGGAACGGAATTCCGTCGTAAATGGTGGACCCCCCCGATATGTAATTCCTGAAGAAATTCCGTGAATGCTGAGAGATGCCAAAGAATTGGGGACCCAAATGCAGGTTCATGCATTACAGCATAACATAGCAATGCTTACGAGGGATGGGCATTTCATTGCATTTCCTTAATTGATTGATTCCTTGTTCAAATTTTACAAACTAAACGGGAGTTTCCGATTTAAAAAAATAAAATAAAATCACTTTTTGCCGTGTTTGTTAAATTACGTGAGTGAAATAATTCATTGTTTCTTTAGTATGATTTCTATATTATAAAGGGATGAGAGCAGCTCTCCCAGATGGTTCTGAACTCCTGTTTCTATGCCAGTGTCATGTTGAGCGGTTGCCTCGATTGCTTCAGAACACCATTAATCGACAATCGATTCCATATTTCTTGCAATCAATTAATTGACTACTCGGTAGTACCGCGCACATATGCCACCTAGCGGCTGTGATCAGTAATGACATGACATATTGGAAAGCAATTTCCATGGACCTTTTGTACGTTCGTTGATTTTTGTCCAGTACTTCGCTAATGTTTATTTGGGTAAAGAAAACTACGCGGGAGAAATTTACCCTCTAGCCCACCCGCGACTCCAATATATATATAAAATAGATGGATTGGTATACTGTCTATTATATATCGTTTAAAAAATTATAATAATTGAAGCACATTACTGTGAATGTTCACAAAGGGAGCACCTTCATTTTTTTTTTCCTTCTGCTACAACCCGCAGCTCTCCACTGCGCAGCACTAGCTAGGCCTGGTTTTGCTTGACTCAGTTTTTAAACCACTGTATTTTGTTTTTTTTTTGGGGGTGGGGAGGACCACGGCATATTGAACGCATCAGCCAGAATGAGAAAACAGAGCGCTGCAGAAAAGTGGAGACTGTGTTGTATACAGTAAAACTGCAGTGTGCAGCGCTAAAGTAACGTTAGCATATGTGTTTTTTACGTCAACTCGGCATTTGGAAGTATAAGGCGCCGTCAGGGACACATCGGAATTCAGGACTTCACTTGTGATTTCACCTGTGTGTGTGAGAGGGTTTCACTCGTGTGTGAACCAAAACAAATTCTGTCGTGTGACAACATTTCGGTAGTGTGTATAAGAGGTAATCCTGAATGGAGCTAACTCCATTTTTTTTGGGGGGGGGGGGTCATTTTGCGGCAGAGCGATCGAAAATGTGTTGGCTGCTCGGTGATTTATTCGGCAATGATTATTTCTTCTGGATACTTGCTTTTACAGAAATGATGGTTTTTGTTTAATAAAAAAAAAAAATAGGTTCATAGTAATTAAATCATATTTATAATACTTAGGTGGCACAGTGGCTGTACTGGTTAGCGCACAGACCTGCTTGCGGTCGTTTTCGCCGGTTACCTCCCACATTCCAAAAACATGCTTGTTGGATTAATTGAAGACTAAATTGTCCGCGGGTCTGAATGTAAGTGTTAATAGTCGTTTGTCTATATGTGCCCTGCGATTGGCTGGTGACCAGCCAAGGGTGTACCCCAAGTCAGCTCAAGCACACCGGTGCCCCTAATGAGGCTAAGTAGCAGGCACGTGCATGGAGATTTTTAGGGGCAGGTGCACAAGCCTAGAAAATAAAGAAATACAATCATACAATTAAGAAAAACAATAATATGGATTTAGCTTACATATTTATTTCTGTTAACACAATCAACACAGTCAGTAATACAATAATTAACAAAGGAGGTGAGGGTAGGCTACAGTGGATAATTGTATGTAAACACAACCCTGTTCAAATGACAGTAGTTGGCTGGGGTCAAGGCGGGACCACATGTACAATTCTCCAAAGGACTCAAATAAATGCCTGTCAGATTTCAGGTTTTTTTTGTTTTAATATTGATGAGTGAATAAAAAAAATGGGCTGCACCAAAAAAGGCACTTTTTTTTTGTTCAAGTTAAAAGGGCAGGTGCTTGAGCACCCGCTGGTGGTTATGTGTGCATGTGCCTGATAAGTAGAATACAAAATGGATAAAAATGTGTTTAATAAAAAAAAAAAAAAAAGTGTAGTGTAAACGTGATCTCAGTCCAAACATCTGTCAAATCTATCAATATTTCATGAAAGATGAAACATAGAATTCACTTATCCTAACATGCAGATGTACTGGCACCCAAGCTAAAGTATTAATTACTTTCAGAGTCTTCTACCAATCTGAACCTGACTTTCCGGGATGGTTTTGTGAAGACTGGTTTCACGGGGGCGGCCTTCTTCCAAATTTGGAACTAAAGCCTGATTTCGAGCCGTATTCATCTTTCACTTTTGCCTTTTCTCTATTCATTTCTGTCACTTAAAAATGACAAAAAATGGAGTTAGCCCACTCTAGTTTTCAGTGTCTCAATTTATGTGCCTGAAGGCCCCTCATTTGGAAGCCTGGTCGTACTTGTGCGGTGGAAAAGGGGCAATAGAAGTTGGTTGAGGACGTAGGCTAGCAATACTCAAATCCATCTGTACTGCAAATAAACTGGATTTACCCCTTAGAATCAGGTAACTGTGTACATGGCACTCCTCGTTGGTGCCATTTGTGTTGTTTTTTCAGGACGTAGAAGTACATCCGTCGTAAGGGCATTTGTGGCGCAAACTAAGGAGCGAAGGTTCTGCTGCTACGTGCGTCATACAATTGTGAATTTGCTCAAAGTGCAATATGAAGTCAGAGGAGCTCGCCTTGGAACAAAAGCTTCTGACAGCAACTCAACATTCGCTTTTAGGCACACAAGTTTGACACGGGATGACAATGGAAGTGGCACGTCGAGGAGGTGGAAACGTCTAATCGCAGGCGGCACATTTAGTGCACGTTACTTTGTTTTGTTTTTAGCTCGCACGCCCGGTTTGTTACACACAGAGGGGAGTGTTCCTTTTCAGTGCTTCACCGGTCATCATTTTTAAGTAATCTTCTAACTTTCAGGGATTGTAAAAGTCTTTTTTTTTTTTTTTCTCCCCTGCTGGGTTCAGTTTGTTGAGGATCTTCAAATTGCTTCCTTCCAGTATTTCCTTAAATAGTTGGAATGGGTGTTTATTGACCAACGGTAGCGAGAACCAGGTGTTTATTCTAGGTAGTGACAAGGCCTTGATTTGTCCCAATGCATTGTTGTTGTTTTAAGTTACAAATAGTAATATTAATATTTACATTAAATAATATAATTATATGAAAATGTAAACTTGTTTTTATTTCAATTAGTTTTTTAAATATATATATATATATATATATAGTATATTGTGCTAATTTAAAGTCAGCTGTGATAGGCTCCAGCTCCCCCGCGACCCTCGTGAGGATAAGCGGTATAATAAAATGAATGAATTATAATAATTGGTAGATGATTAATATTATCTCGCCTCTCGCCCAAATTAGCTGAGATAGGCCCACCTGAGCTCCTCATGAAGACTATAGCGCTATAGAAAATGGGTGGATGGATAGACTCTTAAAATTATATAATTACATGTAATTTAAGAACAAATATTAATCTGTATTTTTGTATTTAAACAAATATATATATATATATATATATAATTGACCACTACCATGAAAGAAATTGTATTTGTACCAATGAATCTGAACAAAAATATTTTTCCTGAACGAAAGGTTACTATTTGAGGAAATACAGCAGTTTTCATTGATTTATTTATTTTATTAAATCAAAGTCCTGTCCTTCATGTTAGGCATGGAAGATGGTGAAAGGTCAAAGGTATCATCAGTACATTTTAAACCAATTTTCTCCCGCTGGTTTTTGTTGTTTAAAATTGTTTTAATTGGGAAAAAGCTGATCTATTAACCATGTTATCTCGAAACATGATACACTTGTTTTTCTTTTATATTTTAGACAATCCTGTCTTTGCTGTCAGCTATTCTGTACATAAAGTTGATTACAAAAATGACAGAAGACCAAGAAGGAGGGGCTGGGGGGGGGGGGGGGAAGAGCAGCAACATTTGAATCACTATGTGGTGGAAGACGTTTACATTGTGCGAGCATTCCTGAGTTAAGCGAAAGACATTAGAGAATTATATGATGTTTATCAGTCGTGTTTGAATTGTGTCTTAGATACTTTGTATTAAATGTGGACCATTCACAGAGATGGAAATTATATAAAGACGATAACGCCGCTATTTATTTCTATATATGTATATATACATATAAAAAAAAAAAACTAATTTAAAAAAAACGCGACACTTGTATAATGTTGGCATGTTTGTGTTGAAGCATCATTGAGTTGCCTTTTAAATGTTCTGCTACTGTGGCAAGAAATGTGATGTTCAACAGCTTCAATTGCCTGCAGTTTGATAACATTTCTCTTTGGTTGACTCTGTCTGTTGTTGCACTAGTGAGAGAAAAAAAAAATAATATATAGAGACAAATAGTATATATATATATATATATATATATATATATATATATATATATATATATACACAGATATATTACAGATGTTTAATGAAGAGTGTTGTTTTTAAATGTTGGGCTGTTTTTGTTAATATCTGACTCAATAAGATGCACTTTTATTTTAATGATCATCAGCCCAGTGAGAAGCGATTCATAGTAGGAGTTAGCATCTTCCATTGCTCGCCAAGTGCTTTTTCAGTTCATTCGCCAGTATGACCTTATGCACACACACGATATTGATTTTTGGATTTTGCATCACGTATACAGCACGCTACAGTTGGAGTCCTTGTGAACATGGGCCTGCTGAGGATGCTCTGCTAAAAGCAGAAGACAGGTGCCAAATAAATCCTCTTGTTCTGCCTGTGCAAATGTCAACTAGATCTTTTTTTGTTTGTTTATTTAACTGATGAGCCAAATTTCACCATCACGCATCGTTACCGTCATACTGTACAAACTGTACATACTTGTATTCCACGTATGAACGATTGTACTCTTGACCATTTATCTGAATTGTATTTTGCATATTACCTCAGCACTTATCCGGGCGATTAAGTGTTCCGTTTGTTTTTTGTTTTTGTGTGTGTTTCAAATGCTAACAGCATCCATGAACTTTATTCATAACAGCAAAAAAAAAAAATAAGTTGTTGAAGGTTCCAAAAATGATGATGACCGCAATAGATGGTTTGATCTCTCATTTGTTGTCATCAATAAACCTGCTTTAAAATATGGAGTTTTCTCAGGGATTTATTTGAGTTTGCGTTGGTGGCAGAAAGAATCATAATGATATTTAAAGTGATGATTATTTTCAGGTTTCCAGGCTGTTTGTCTTATGGACGCGTGTTAGCGGGCAAATAATATTTACCTCCTTTGACAATTTTTTTTCTGTTAAAAAAAAAAAAAGAAGAAAATGTTTAAAAGGT